>NC_059997.1:5532678-5838660 GCF_912999745.1 Papilio machaon
AATAGTGGACCATTTGGGTGGTCCTGCAATCTAATGGTTCCAAAACAAATGACGAACGGCGCGCATCAATCGATTTATTGGGAAATTATATTTGATGAATTATCGATTGACCACTAATAGGCCAATGGCTTTCACAAATATTTGGCCACCCACTACAAATGTTTCTTACTGCAATTTAAACGTTCTTGTGTATTATTTATCTATACATAAATAACAATTTGTACGCAATTTTTCAATTTCATTATGAACTTCTTAAGCAAAAGGGATGTTAGGTACTATAGAGGAATCTGACAGTATTCCAACTTAAAAACAACAGTCGTTTGAACATTTCCTACGAGGCGTAAACAATTCCCAATTGGACGCAGCTTTCGAGCAGTCTGTACGAAGAAATGTCCGTGGTATATGACTAATTGCTTTTTAGCCGACTTTTACTACAATTCTTTGCGCAATTCACTAACCTTAATGGTTATAATCTTATAATGTTCGAAGAGTCTTTTTTTCTTTTTAGAATACCGCGAAAGGGCCTGACTGTACATACGTGTAAGCAATTTGTAACTTAGAATGCTATTTTCACTCGGCATGTAAATAAACATAAGATTTGTTGAATCGCTGTTGAACATCACTTGTTGCTTGAAAGCGGGCCCTTGCTTGTTGTTTGGTCAAGAAACAGAATCGGATATCAGTAAACAAACCGACCTGCGTTGTTTCATATCAGATAGGTGATAATTTTACAAACGAACCATAGAGATGCGTGCGTGTACGTCTTGTGGAATGTTAAAGGTGTCAATAGCCTCCGAAATAGTGATAATGGTGGAGAACACACTTGCATTAAAATTTTCTTTTACGAGTACAAGTGGAAAATACAGACCAGTCTATAGATTTTATGTAATTATAGGCTAGTTCGTTTATTTACCAATCACAGATGACTGGTTTTGACTGAAGGGAAGATTTGACCAAAAATAAGTAGACAATATTTGCAACAGATTGAGATCTGGAGTTTTATATAGTTAACAATTATGCAAAATATTTTCTTACTTCAAAGAGGTTATGGATTGTGTATTTGTTATTTCTATTAGAAACTAGCTTTTATCCGCGACTCCGTTCGCGCGGAATAAAAAATCCGTCCGTTTCCTGATTCTAAGCTACCTACCCATCAATTTTCAGTCAAATCGATTCAGCCGTTCTTGAGTTATAAATAGTGTAACTAACACGACTTTCTTTTATATATATACGAGTAGATTAGTAAGTTCGAGTATAATTACAACATGGTGCAACGTTTGATTTAAAATTTCACGATTCGTAGAAAGAAAATAGCGATCGAATTTATATTTTAACAAAAAAACTACCACAACTGCTACTTTAACTTATCATGTTTCAATACCGTAGACATTCTATTGTGATTGTATGAACACGTGCGTAAATAAAATGTTAGGAACGCAACGCGAGTGAGGCGATTGAGGCGAGTGAGGCGACCCTGTTGCCCTGTCAATATCACTGATTGGAAACGAGTCGGCCCCTCGCTTTATTGCTTTTATTTATTCGCCAGCCTCAGCTTTGCCGTATTTCACTTTAATGCCGCCTAACCCACATAAATGCTTCCTTTTTCATTTAAATTTAAAACCATCGCGTGTTTTGGTTGCGTTTAATTTAAAAAATTCTGATTAGGGGCCTTTAAGAGGGGTCGTAATTAATTATGTAGTCAAAACGCTTTATCAATATTTATTCATGGGTATTTACATTACTGTAGAAGATTAGGATGAGATATTTTAAGGAAATTGTTCTGGAATTATTTTTCAGTACGCCAGAGTATATTTTGAAAATTATCTGGATTTTAAAATTCTTACCATATTCCTTTTATGGCTTTTTATTTCTTTTTAAGTATTTACTTATTGTTACATACAAATAAAATGCCAAACAAAAAAATCGATATGAAAGTGCATTCTTTGGTTTACGATGTAAATTCTCTCTTAAAATATTGAGCATACCTAAATTTTTACTCGAAAACAATAAGATAAAATTTAAAATCCGAAAAAACAACGTATATCTTGATTTACGATACAATAACTCAACTTAAAATTACTGTAATATCGCAAAAAATAAGCACCATTTATAAATTACAAGAGCACGTAAAATGGCGGCTGTTGGCAGAAGGACTTAACGAATTATGTACGATCGTCTCGTAGTGGATTCAGCCACTAAGCCGGGGTGAACGACCCCTCTCAAAGGACGTTAGGTAATTTTTATTCCACAGCGAAAGGAAAAATAGATTACCACAAGCTTATTTTTCATCGTGGTAAAATGTAATTTCTGAAATCTACTTTTTAAGGTACACTCCGTTAATATTTGTAATACTTTTGTAGTACTTGAAATAACATTAATTTAGCTTATTTTGAATTTTCAGTGATAATACAACTCGTATAAAAACGTATCGTATTCCCTTTGAAAATCCAGAGACAACATTTTTTTTTAATATAAAGTTTAATATAACAGTGGAATTAACGGTTAGAAATTATTAATCGTTAAATGTTCCTTCAGACATAACAGATTTATCGTAAGTAATAACAGGGAAATTTATCATAAAATAATACAGGACATATTCAAATTTTATAGTTATAATTGCAGTGGGAATATTATCGAACTGTCAACAGATAATGTGAAAATACAACGGCAGAAGAGAATTATATCTGTGGTGTATGTAATACTGCACAAATCATTGCGTTCAAAGGCCTTTATTCGCGGGCGCAATATGCGGTTACAGCATTTATGATGATAAGTTTTCCACAACTCGACTGTTATAGGACTTATGTTTCAATTAATTTCCTGACTTGTTTATGTTTTGTATTTTAATCTTTTTATACCTTTATACCTTCTATTTATTTATTTTTATTTAACTACCCAGTATTTAAGCCTTGAACAAAATTTAATGTCGTACTCAGAGTCTTTAATTCTCGCTTGTATAGTATCCTTCTTCATCATCATCAACAGCCTTTGTCTGCCCAATTAACAAATCAAAGTAAACAAGAGAACCACAATCAAGTCTCAAATGGAATACCTAATTGTAAAAATGCGGATCACAACCACTTTTTCATTTATTTCGCAGTAAATTAGTTTATTTGTATTTCATATGTATATTTTGGAATATAATTTGTAGGCCATTATGTTGAGTTATTGCGAGGGGCGACGGCAGCGCCTTATCAGTGCGCCCAGCCCTACGTGACCACTCATCTCTTTAGCGTATACTATAAGCTTCACCATGATTTTACCATATGTATGGATACTTTCAATTTCAATTTACAATTAAATTTCAATGAAATAAACCATATGTAGTTAATATTGCTTTAAAAAAGTTCATTTAAAAGTTGACGGTAAATTCGCAAAAATTAAAATCTCAGATTAAGTATTAATAGTTATATAATTTTTATTTTTTCCTTTGCTTACTTCCCGTTATCATTACTTTAGTGGTTTATTTGAATAACATAAGTTAATTCAAATTTTACAAATTAGATGATACTGTTTCTTTGTTATTTAACAAAATATGGCAACCCTATAGAGCACAGTTCTATCATAAGGCGTTGTCAAATGCTTTTTATCAACTACAAAATGCTTTTAACTTCACTGATATTCTTACTTTCACTAATGTAAAAATTTAAAAGCAAGAACAGCAAGATAAAAACATGAAAACTATTTGATTCTTTTACTATTCGCTAGAAATATGATAAATGAAACTTTCACCGCAATTAACCGTTGAATTTCACTGCTGTGGCACTTGTTTTAGTACATATTGTTACACATATTGTACATCTGGCTTGCCTCGTTGTCCTACGGCGAACTCGAGAATAACCTGGATTTAAATCGGCTAAACTAAAAAAGTGATAACTCATCTGTACCTTATATAATCCTCACGACACAGGCTTAGCCTAGTGTGAGGGTTATAGGAAATAGAAATTTTAGAACTAAACTTTGTTAATCTATATCGCCAAATCTAAACTGTAAATAATTTTTTTTTTCAATAAATCTTTTCATATTGTTATCCCTTTCGTACTCTTTGACAAAACAGAGATAACAATTTGTATTAATAAAAGCGTTACGCATTTATAGTACTTAACAAACTTAAGTATAAGCCGATTACCTTACAAAACCACTGTGGCATAGTAATTTATCTTAAAGATAAGTGTGAGTTAAGTTCTTGCAAGTTGCTACGCTAACATCTTTAGAAAATGAACGAGTTTCAGCACTCGACGCCATTAAATTTTCACCTTCAGAGAGTCTCTCGTGTTAGTAAGTTGGCAACACCGCCTTCGCGAAGAGACACTTTTGTTTTTGGCTGCCACTTCGTGTTAAAAACGTAGTCTTAAAACGTAAAGTTTCTGTCATGGTTGACTAATGGATCGATAAAAGATAGGTCTACGCTTGTTAATATTGTTACTTCTATAGTAAGGTACACATAAATAGTCGTTTTAGAAGTATCGTCTAATTTCGTAGGTAAAAATTCTATTTTTGATTATACTCGTACATTATTTATTTTAAAGAATATTTTTCGTTTGTAATCAGACATGTAAAATCCAGTCTTTAGTTCACTGACATTTTCTTACTCAATAACATTTAAAAAAACATTCGTTATTAAAAAGATAAGACTGTATACACAGTCATACTAGTTACAAAGAATTTAACAGTGGATACAGTACTTAATGTGCCAGTCAGATGTAGATACTTTAAATAATAATAATAATGAGTCTTATTTGAAAAACATAACATTTAAAATAAGAAATTTTTAATATGATGGCAGATATACGAGGGGAGGTCCAAAAGTTCGCGGAATGAAAGGGTTGTCAATGAAATATAACAATAAATTTATTTTTCCTTTTCAATATAATCACCCTTAAGTCTAATACATTTATTCGATCTATGAATTAATTTTTCTAAACCATCGAAAAAATATTTTTTGTCTTTGGCCTCAAAATGGGCCGAAATTGCCTCCTTCACTTCATTATCGTCGGAAAATTTCCTTCCCCTTAGCTCTTTTTTTAAATTTGGAAATAAATAAAAATCGCTAGGAGCCAGGTCTGGACTGTAGGGTGGGTGAACAAGTGGTTCGAACCCATGTGTGTGCAGAGCAGCCATGGCAACTCGGCTCTTGTGAACCGGCGCGTTGTCTTGCAAAAGCAACACACCCTTGGCCAATTTTCCTCGACGTTTTTCTTTAATTGACTCCTTTAACTTTTCTAATATGAGTGCGTAGTATTCTCCGGTTATAGTGGTACCTTTTTCTTTATAATCAATGAGTAATATTCCCTTACAATCCCAAAAAACAGTGGCCATCAACTTTCCCGCCGATTCTGACACCTTGAATTTTTTGGGAGGTGGTGTACCCTTTTTGTGCCATTGCATGGACTCCTGTTTGGACTCAGGTTCAAAGTGATGAACCCATGTTTCATCTCCAGTAACAATCCGCTCCAAAATCTGCACGGGCTCGTCTCCACACAACTCCAAAAAGTGCTTAGACGCGTCGACGCGCTGCTGTTTTTGAAGCGGCGTGAGCATTCTCGGCACCCATCTTGCACTGACTTTTGTCATGCCCAGGTGGTCGTGCAGGATACGCAAAATAGTTGTATCTGATACTCCAACAAATGCAGATAATTGTTTCTTCTTCAAACGTGTGTCTTCGAGTACAAGTTTTTCGACTTTTTCGACGATGTCTGATGTGGTGGCGTCAGCTGGCCGCCCAGAGCGAGAGTCGTCTTCAATTGAATCTCGACCATGTTTAAAAAGACCATGCCACTTATAAACCATTGTTTTACCAGGGCACTGATCTCCATAAACGGCTTCCATTTCATTTAAAATGGTTTGAACGTTTTTTTCTTGCTTGGTAAGGAATTTTATCACAGCGCGATGTTCAATTTTCTCCATAGTTGCAGTTTGCTTCCGGATTGACTTGTTCAGCAGGCGAGTACTCGTAAACGAATGGCACTATAGGGTTGAAATGTTATATATATACTAATTATGAGTGCCCAATTAGTATGACACTAAGCGAGCTACCCTATCCCCACTCCATCCCCTCCATTCCGCGAACTTTTGGACCTCCCCTCGTAGCTAATCAAACTCAATTCTCAGAATTAATACATTTAATTTACCTAACATTTTATGGTCCTTCGAGTTCGATGTGACATTTAATTCTATGTTTTTTTATCATTCCAATACGTAACTTACTGTAATCGTGGAAACATCAATAGATTCATTAATGTATTATATTTACAACAGTAGTATTGTCTGAAAATCTCAAATATAAATCACGCTATAACCTAAAACGTAAAACCTTAAAAATATAATATAAAAACTAAAATATACCGTTAAAAGGAGTCCCTTTAGGCTTCAAAGTTTCGAAGATACTGGCAGCGTTCCCCCTTTGAATAGCTAGACTTATTCTTTGTCCGAGGTAGCTGCCAGCTCTTCGGTCTCCTTTGATGTCGACTAACCTTCATTAATTACATTGTGTTTGTAATTTAGACATGTCATCAATATTTCCCTAAGACGAGGGTTAAAAGTAACCCCGCGTTATTAAAGCATCTTCAGGCGTCTCAACATTATACAGTTTTATAAAAGGGTTTAAGGATAATCCATTTTATCTACAGACAGGCAGGTTGGATTTGAATCGTAAAGGTTGATGGATCCATCAGGTGTTGTTTACGAAGGAGGATTTGTATCCAAGTTGTAATCTGCGTCTTAGCCTTATATCTCATGTAGCATGTTTGCGAATACAGGTATCGAGTTCACACCTTTATGGTCTTACGGTATTATAAATTTAAAATCAGAGATATATGTACAGCCGAAGACGTTTATTTCCTACCCATTTCGTTGAAATGTTATATCACGCTAACAATTCAATTAGGTGACATTTTACTCCATGATATTCGATCATAAGTGGTAAGCGAGCTTAATTCTTTGACTAGGTATACTAAAGTCTACGTTTGTATGCATCAGTCATAGTGATTAATTTTTACATCATCTAATTAATATAATATCTTACGGTTTTATGTTGAAGGGATCTTTAATAAAATACTTATTTTAGTGTTTTCTATAAATCTGAGTCTGTTACAGTAATCAGAAAAAAATGCGAAATGTATTAAGTAATGTCATATCTTCCGCACACTGTTTTTTTAATGTTATATGAAAGAATACTAACATTTTACTATATGTAAAAGAATTTTTATTATAGCTTACTTCTAGTAACTTAGCAATAGTAGTTCAGTTAATAATACCACCAAAGAAGCTGTCTTTTACATAGAAATTCCTAGTTGTTAATAGCATTCAGTCAGAATAATTATAGAGACACTAACGCTTTATAAACAGCGTTAAGTCGACCACGGTGACATCATGACATCATTTTAGGTCACAGCCTTTAAATACTTGAGCTGTTTGCAAATATAAATCTTATCAACAATGTTATAGCACTTGTCACATTCGATTAAAAAAAAAAACCTTTTCTAAAGATTAAACCGATTCAGCCAGAACTAATTGCTTTGTAAATAAATGTTATAATTACTTTGATTTTTTTACCTTACTAATGAAACGATGTAATACAACACTTTTCTGTAAAAACGAGCACTTCATGTTAAGAAACGGTTTTCTTAGTATTCTCTTTTTAAACGATTATAATAAAGGATAGAAGGTATATAGTGAGACGGCAAGTTTGTAGCGTACGTCGGTTAGGTCATGCGGGTGTGCGAATGCGCAGTGCAGGCCGGCGCCGGCGCCGCGGATCTTAACATTCTGCGTATCGCATGTCGTCGGCTATTCCTATACCTCAGGGTTGCCACTAAACACTATTTATTAACTTTTGGATTTAATTGAAGGAATAGCAAATTGGAATGAATAAATAAGGAGTGATAAACATTCCTTAAATATTTTAGTGATCGTTTATACATACTGAGACGCTCACACCTTTTTGTAAATTTTCTTTAATTAAACAAATGACACATTGACCAGTAATAATGTTTGGGCATTCTATTGATCCACTTTAAGATTGAAGGAGATAATTCCTATAAAGTAATGTATGCACAGGATGTCAGCCCTGTCGTACTGCAGACGCACGAGCAAGGTCGGCGGGAGCGCGTCTATCTCCGCGGCGCCTGCCGCACGCCGCCAGCTTCGGCCGCTAGTTCATTCACAATCAAATTAGAGTCCTGCCGCGATGTCCGCTGAACATTAATTCCTTTAATGGCCTTTGTCTTGCGTTTGTTTAACCGATTGCAATAAATCAACCGGTCGACGCTTCGCTTTCAACTTTCGCCCTATTTTAAGGCGGCCATTTTGGTTTTATCTATTTGTGCCGTTTATACGCGTTTTGTCAATGGCGGCCCTGCGTAATGTGTCAGCTTGTATTACATTTGAGTTATTTTAATCACGTTACGATGTTGGTGTCATTGTATTCAATGATCGATTGAGCTTCGCATTACGGGAACTAGGTTTAGGTTTAGGTACGTGCTGAGAACATCAGTTGATCGCCGACTTTAATTTAAATAATGTTAATTTTGAATTACGAATAACCGATTACCTTATGCAATCATTTGATACATTATTAATTTTCTATGACCGCTGCCCATAGACAACCGCAATTGCAGACAGAAGGGGGACGCACAGAAACGAATAGTTTCCCCCTTCATATGCGTCCACTCTACCGTCAGATCCACTTCGCCATTCAATTGTTTTCTTGGAAGAAAAGTACGGAAAAGGAAGAACAACTAAAATTAGGCCTCCAGCACGCACACTCATTAGACGAAATGCGGTATTATAATTACCCTAAAATACGACTAAAATAACTGCTGCAAGCATCACCAGTGTTCCACATATCTAATGCATATTGTAATCTAACTAATATTATAAATGCGAATGTTTAGATAGATTGATGGATGTTTTTGAAGGTATCTCCAGAACGGCTGCATGGATCTCGAAATTTGTCATAGAGGTAGAGCCTAGTCTGGAAGAACGCATAGGCTATTTTTGATCCCAGAAACAGTTACGGTTTCCGTGCGATTGATACATATTTACTCGATAACTCCACAACACATCTTATTGAAATTAGGAACTGATATTTTGTAGAACATAGACTCGAACACATAAGACACTTTTCACTTTTTTTTAATTTAGCGCAGACGAAGTCGATGTCGAAGACGAAGCCAGTATCATTATATTTATTCGCAAAGTTCTCATGTTGTAGGACAGCTTAAAGCGCTTTACATCGTTTAAGCAATGGTTTGTAGTATTTGCGGTGCGATTGCACATAGTTTGCTTGTTAGTCGTTTTAATGTTTTCTAACATATATTGAGAACGAATATACGGTTTTATGTCTAAGTATGGGTTTTCACTGCAGAAATGTGTGTATAAAATGAAGCCTCTCTTTTATTATCTTTGAAATAACTGAGGTAATATTTAGTTTTTGTTTTCGCATGGTTCAATTTCGCTTTGTTGATGGAAATCCAAGGTAATTAATTAAGCAATTTGTGGATAAATTTAATGTTATTTCTCTATTAGTATTTATACCTGCATTTCTCTACTTTAATAGATAGTAGTTTTAAACGTGAAAATTATTTAAAACGTAAAAGATAGTTTACAAATTCATTCACAGTAACGACTTCATTGCAATGAAAAGCGCGACCGCAAAACTTTTTCACTTTGCGTTTGTGGCAGGCCTTTTGAGCCCGGTGAAAGACATTCAGGAAAATATTTCATCATGTGTGCAGTAATTAGCGGTGGCTAGTATGTTATTCAATCTTTTTTATTTAAACTCAGATTATGATGAAGAGGACTTGGCACCGTCAATATTCAAAATGATGATGCATTTATTAAATTTTATTTTATGAAATAAGCCTTATTTATACTTAACGCATTTAAAAAGATTACATTAGGTAACTAAATCTGAAAAAGTAGTCATAGATTGACCGCAGATAAAGCAAATATATAATATATAATAACCTCCGTGGAGAGTAAGACTTTTATAAGCGAAAACTTGATGTTTCAATCTACTTTAGTTACGTTATACTGTGACAATGAATTTAACTTTAGAAGGATTAAGTTCAGTCGAGTATTTTAACTAGCTGTGACGTGTTATTTTGATATGTCTTTTTTTCCTACGATTAGAACTACTAGTTTACGATACGCATTTACACAGGAAGATACTTTTATTAAAAACAAATTTTTAAAGGTGAAGATGACAATTGTCATCTTTTCAAACATAGAAATGTATTAATATACATACACATAATATGAACTTTTTTGGTGACAGTGCATAAGCGATGTGTCAGGCGCCATTAAAAGTGTAACGGGCGTGTACCTCAGAGGGGGGGCTATTGTGTCTCGTACCTTGTCAGTAATCAGGATGTAATTGTAATTGTAATCTTATACTCGTAGACTGGAGAGTCAAGTGTTCGTATCTCATTATAGGCGTCATCACATTCCTACGTGTTTTGTTCAATATAACGCATCAGCTATGCCTCATTACAAATTCATTTATTTCTTTTATACGAGTTAAAACTATGTGTAGTGGTTATTATGTTCTATTATGTAATTGAAATAAGTAGCCGGAACTCTCTTTATATGGTACTGCATATTTCTTTGGTAGCGTGCAACTAGCTTCGGTGATGAAAGACAAAATGTCGGAGACCTGTGCCTGTGTACGAATCACTATGTCATTGTATTGAGTAAGTCGCTTAGATTCTAAAATCACTGCGTATTGAAGATTTACTTAGCTTTGTGAATATGAATTAGACACGAGCGTGAAGCAATTAAATCTGGAATAGCATAACCTATATTTCAACAGTACCTAAAAGATATTTAAGATACGAACTGGCCGTGCGCGTGTGCATGCGTCGGCTCCGTTTAACGAGGCGCGATAAGATTTCCGTATTTACTTATCATTGGCCTGTTTCTCAGTTGTGTGCGCCATAGACCATAGTAAAACAACATTGCTTTTACGTTCAAACTGTGGTTAAACTTTTATTTGTTAGCTTTGCTCAGTTTTATTCACTAATGTGCCATGTATTTATGTAAACTTACTAGTTTATTCCTTGAAGTATAACAATATTTTTTTTATATAGATATATAGTTTACTTCACTTCTTTGTGAAAGGAAACGATACTAATAAGTTAATGTCTTTGTGGCTATATCGTAATCAATAACTGTGAGTTTCTGCGACCTCTCTTTCAGAAAGTGGCAGTACAAAATTATTAACTTATTTTGATTAAAAAAACATTAAAGTATAAAAACAAAGCATTAAGTTTCTTTACGCGATTAAATTAAATCAATGAAGTTAAATTAATAAATAATTTATATAAAAGTTCATTCATTATATGTCCATTGATATATTTGTCACATTTGTTTAAAGGCTTTAATAGAATTTGCACATCACATACTAAATACTTAATCAACATTCACAACATACGTGTCGTGCACAAACAAATGCGTCAAAACTAAGTACATTCATTATTATTTAATTTATGTTACTTTGCTAAATATAAATATATTTATACATGCAAATACTAGTCGTCGCCCGCGACTCCGTCCACGCGAAAAAAACAATGCATAGCCTATGTGTTCTTCCAGACTATGTTCTACATCTGTGCCAAATATCACCGAGATCCGTTAAGCTGTTCTGGAAATCTAAATTTTCGCATGTACAATATTAGTAAAATAAGATTTATTAATCTAAATTTCGTTATTATTTTTGGAGAGTTAAATAGTTAAGGTAATTTATTTTTGTTTCTTTTTTATTTTAAAATACAGGATAATCTGTATTTCGCATTTTACTTTTATAATTTATTGTTATTAAAACTTGACTTCTTAAATCAGTTTCAATATTTTACTAATGATATTACACATTTATTATGGAGTAACCTATTGTATTTTATTAACCAAGTAAACCAAGAACACTTACTAGTATTAGAAGCTTTAATCTTACTAATATTATAAAGGCGAATGTTTAGATGGATGAATGTTTGTTAGAAGATATCTCCAGAACTGCTGCATGGATCTCGATGAAGTCGCGGGCTGCTAGTGATTTATGTTTTCGTCGTATCGAATCAATCATCTGTGGTTGTTAATAATTAATTTGAAAAGTGTTTATCTTCCCAAAACACGCAGAGTGTTTTCATATTGTTAGCTATAAATCAATCAACGCCATTCAGCACTTCGTTTTGTGTTTAATTTTATATCGCTGGCTTTAACCGCTACTGTAAGATAGAGATAGCCATTGTGATATATTATAATAAAACTAGCTGTCGCCCGCTACTCCGTCTGCGCGCAGTAAAAAAAACTTAATAGGGGTATGAAAAATAGATGTTGGCCGATTCTCAGACCTACTCAATATGCTCACAAAATTTCATGAGAATCGGTCAAGCCGTTTCGGAGGAGTACGGTGACGAAAACTGTGACACGAGAATTTTATATACAAGACTATCAAATATGCATGCATATATACTAGGGTGGCCCAAAAAAATAAAATTTTTGTTTTTTTCGATTCTCGTGTGAAAATATGTGAGTTTACTATGTTTTAAGAACCTCCACCAAAGGACAGGTTAAAAAAAAAATCTTAAAAGAATTCTTAGAAGGAGGAATTTCCAAGGTAAATACTTTATATCTTTTTAAAAGAGAAATTTATAAAAATTCGGAGCGACCTTTAGAAAATAAAATTTTAACGTCAAATTTTCAGAATCATTATATTATTTTACACTTAAAAAGATGGCATGACGAGAAAAAAAAATTAAAACAAAAAAAATCTGATTTTCGGCAATTTTGGAATTTTTCAAAAATTCTGAGCGACCTTTTAAGAATTTTTTTTTTAACCTGTCCTTTGGTTTAGGTTCTTAAAACATAGTAAACTCACATATTTTCACACGAGAATAGAAAAAAACAAAAGTTTTATTTTTTTGGGCCACCCTAATATATACACATATATATGATGAAACCAAGCTACTAATGAGATTCATATTTGTGTTAATAATTAAATTAATCAAATAAATCATTACAAGTTATGAAACATTTTACGAAAAAAAACGAATTGAGATATTCCTATACGTTCTTTTTTGTCAAGAAGCCATTTTTTAGTCGGACAGCATACGAATGTTCCCACTAGATGTCAGCAGTTTCGAGCACGCGTGCCGCAGACCGCCCGAGGGAGATTATCCCGTCCAGTACAGGGAGAATGCCGACCCTCCGATGTAATCGCAAGGGAAATAGCTATAACATTCACGGATATTGCATTATGACTGCCGAAGTGCCAATGGTATGGTATTATGAAGGCATTAGTTTATCATAATCGAGTCAAGCTTAGTAGATTTGATGGATAATAATAAGTAGGTGTTCCTGTGATTCACTTTTCTAACACAGAAAAACTTTCTTTTATTATTTGAATTGCATTAAAAATTCAATTGCCAATGCTCAGATGACAACGAAAACCTTCGCCATTGGCTCAAAATTACCGTTACTATGGCAACCATTCGTCGAAAGTAATCATGTCTATTCTTTCCTATCAATTCCCAACAACTTATTACTAAAGCTTCATAAAGAAACTATGACTTCTATAATTTTTTTATAATGGTCGATAAAAATTGTAAGCAAATCCTTCCAATATTCAAAGAATGTGAAAAAAAAAAACATTGGAAGAAGCTAATCCGGCCAGTATGATTTTACTCTTTTTTTAATGCATGTAACCTCCTTTGTGTCAACTCTATTTCCAGCCAGTCTTACCATACACAGGATTCAATGCATATGGATCTAACATTAGAACTCGCTTCGTGCAATCGTTGTGCGAATATTTTTATAGTCCATATAAGATGTAATTGCATAGTTCTGTATATGGAACAATGCATAATCGCTGTACATCTATGACGTCATACGAAGGTGTGATATAGTAATGCTATTGACCCTGTGAATGGAAAGGCTGTATGTTTTATAAAACTTGGTTTCTACTTTTACAAAACCTCTCATCCCTTTCATATTCTTCTTAGAAAGTGAGATGAGAATATGTTTTTGTAAATTTGTATGTAGTGGAACTCGCGATTAATCTTTCAATTTCATTAATTTAATTCATTACTTTACAAGTTAACTTTAAAAACAAGAAGCGAATCAACAAATAGAATCCTAATAAAAATAAATATGGTTCAGCGAACTACCTTTTAAGATGTTTAAAACTTGGGGGGGTCTTTTATATTCATAGTGGCCTAATGTTTCACTAAAGGTGATATACGTAATATAGACAGCAAAATATACGATCGTAACTTCTCTAAAATAAACTGTAGATAAAAATAGTAACGTATGTAGTCAAAGTTTTAACTCGGTAATACTCAGGAGATAGATATTGAAGTTTAAAAATTCTTATCGAATTCCACAAAACTAATATTTTAATAAATGTTTCGTCAGTGAAAACCCACGATTGAAGTTATTGGCTTAAAGCTAAAAGCTCTTCTTCTATATATTTCGTTAGTTGACAAAATTGATGAATTATTATGCAAATTGAATCGCCCTATGCTGTTTGCCAATTTTTACCCTCCAACCACTTTAAGGGGAAGTCAGGGATGGAAGAGTGATTTTTAAGCAGCTCTATTTACATCCCAATAAATCCGATTAGGTGAATCTTGTGTCCGCTTTCTACCAGCGCAAATTGATTCCTATAATATAAAACCGTTTAACTCTGTAAAGATTTCCGATGGAGACTTCATTCAACTCATATTGGCGTGTGAAGCCATTGTATATGTTTGTGATATATGTGATGGAAGTCATTTTATAAACCTTGTCACACACACAAACACACACTCACAGTATTACTAACCGTTACGCACACATTCAATATGGTCCGACTAAATTTTCATTTGGATTGTATTGGATGGGCCACCAACGAGAACGCTAAGACGTCGATGAGATATTGCCGTGTGTTAAGCTTAGTTTATCTATCTATATTATCGTTAGTACCTTTATTCAGTAGTAACATAGTATTAAAGTCATTCTCGTAAGCATGGTAACATACCGTCAAATGTCAATGGCAGGGTGAAGTGAATGCATAGAGCAGAGAGCACTTGGCCCCGCGCCTTTACACGCGACGTCAGCCGCGCCGCGCCCCTAAACGAATAGGGTGGCGGTCTATAGTTAAATGTACTACAGCTCACGTTGTCTATTGTTATGCATATGTATGAGTAAACCAATGAGTGCATGAATTATAACTCGCTTTGCATTCAAGACATTATTGATTTGTTAGAAGGTATCTCCGGAACGGCTCAACGGATCTTGATGAAATTTAGCACATATGTAAAACATAGCCAACAAGTTTCTTTTAAGTTCTCCTCGCGGACGGAGTCGCGGGCGACATCTAGTCACACATAACTATTAATATGGTTGTAACATTAAATTCAAGTTAAAAAAATAAACAAATAAATTTCGAAGAGCCCTTTTGACTCGCCGAGTAACCGCTTTGCCTGATTTGAGATACTCGTAAAATAACGATCAAACCTGTTCTTAGCCAGGAGCGGCAATTAATTCGAGGGTACTGAATAAATTTACAACAGAAATTAATTAACGCTATCAGAGTTATGAAAATCCTTCGCAATGAAAAAAAGGTATATTTAAAAAATTAAATTCATTTCCAACTTAGAATCAACTATCGTACATTAAACTCCCAACTACATTAATACCACGTATTTATGTTGCTTCAAGTTTTCGATCTAATTGCACTGTGAGTGTTCTATGACATTTTTTCAAAATGGTTAGGAAATAAACGTCCTCGACTACGTATCGAATGTAATAACTCTTCGTTTGAAAATCGAATTCCGGATATCGGTCGGAGTGATGGGACTCTATTATTGTCCAATAGGAAGTCTGGGACATTGCGATGGCCGCAATATCGCGCGCTTTCTTACAGATTGTAAAAAAATATAAAATGAATTCCCGTCTTTGTGGGTTATTTCTCTCACGACCCAGTTTTAATATCCGCGTTCTATTTTGTTTAATGAAGTAATAAGAGACTATTGACATTTTAAATAACTGAACTGAAATCTACTACGGAATAATTAATTTTTATCTATTATAAAGGGAAAAGATTTGATTGTTTGTTTGTTGTTATAGGCTCCAAAAGTACTGAACCGATTTGAAAAAGTCTTTCAGTGTTGGGTAACTTATACTATTCCCGGATGACATAAGCTATACATATGTACTGCTAGATTTTTTTTAATGCCGCACGAACAAAGTAGCAGGAAAGTGCTACTATTTAATGTATTTGAACAGTAATTATACTGCATTCATCCATTTTTATTTATTTATATAAACGAATTTTATATTGCATAATATTTTTTCTATTATTAGAATAACTTATAACAATTCCATTCAGCAACATTGACAAATGACTCTCAAGCAGTCATAGCGCACCCACAAACAATACCACAGACTATTTTATTGTTTCTATTATTACGAATGCGTCATGAAGTGATTAATTTAAGCTTATTAATGGTTTGGATGATTGGCTTCATTATTCAAAATCATAATGGAATATTGCAGTATGGGATAAACTAGTAATTGAATATTTCTTATTTTTTTATCTTACTAATATTGCTTAAAAAAACGAAAAAAAAAAACAGTACTGTTTTATTATTGTCAATTTTTGCAAATAAAGTCTTTTTTTTTAATTATTGTGATATCATATGAGTCTTTTTGTTACTACTTATTAATATTTTAAGCAGATTAGCTTGTATTTGTTTGAGGAGATGATTGCCAGTAACAAAATAGAAGTTTTGACACACGTTTAATATACGTTATCCAAATTAATAACCAAGTAATTTCAAATCTATCCAGAAAAAAATAGGACCCACCTGCAAGCACTTCCTTTTGATTAAAATATTTTTTATCAAAATCGAACCACAAGGGGCGGAGCATCGCAGTAACACACATAAAAAAAATAAAAACAATTTGATAACCTCCTTCTTTTTGAAGTCGGCTAATAATGGTTACTACAATACTTCTATGTTAAGTTTAAAAAGATAATTTGTTAAGACTATACTATCATGATATTATTATTAAGATTACTGTTAGTTAGGATTACCATAGTCTCGGTTTAACCGGGATAGTCCCGGTTTGAGATTCCAGTCCCGGCGTCCCGGTCAAACTTGAACAGCACCGACACCCCAACCAATCGTTCCCCGGCGCCGTTTTTTTCAATATAATTCCGCGTTTTTAATTCATAATAATTTTGATTGCATTTCAAATATGAAAAACACAAATTAAGCGAAAAGCAAAATGAAAATGAGCCTCTTTCTCTTCTGCGTCCCGGTTTGGCTCTTCGTAATTATGGTAAGCCTACCGTTAGTTACCACTCCTGCTATGTCCTATGTTAGTAGCAGTCTGTGAGTGACGTACAGACGTGACCACGTGACATGTAATTCATCATACGTCATGCTGACGGTTGCTCGTAGACACTGAAGGCTGAACTGTTACGTTATCGAATCTATTGATCTTTACATGTTACTTATTTTCCGGGTCACCTTTATGAAATATTTATAATATTATGATTTTACCTATAGTTTTAGAGAACGGTTTATTGCAACTTTGCAAGGTCCTAAGACGTTAGATGTAGTTAGTAAAACTTTTTTGTTAATGAATTCTGTTTCATAAAGTGAAAGTATTAACCGTGAAATATAATACAAAATCATTAGCATTATCTTTCTGTGACCTAAATGACGTTCTTATTTACAACTTCTAATTATTTAACTTAGATAACTAACTGTGGGTTTTTGAGACCAAATCCCCGCTTAAAACATATTGTTATCTCTTTTTAGTCATAGATAATGATACTGAATATATGTTTTATAAAGACATTTTGGTCTCAGAAACCAACGTTAAGTAAAGTATATAACAAAATGTTTTTGTTTACAAAATCCCAAACCGTAATCCTTAGTGTTCTTCTTTAACTTGCTTTAAAGCCTAATTACAATTTATGACCCCATTGCATAAGAAATCCTTATAAAACTTTTATGATTTCCCCACTTCTTTATGAAAATTAAACAAAAAGTTGGAAGCTCGTTTGCCGAGTCCGCATCTAGAATTCGCATTTCCAACGTTTCGTTTCCTCGAATATCCCTTATTACAATAGGCTTTAGAAATAAGCATAAAGAACAAAGCCGTAGTAATTTTTTACTTTGCTTGCTTAACCGCATTTTTTTAGTAACAGATCCCAGGGGCAGTTTCTGATATTTATTTTACTTTCACTCATATATTTATACCGCACTGTTTTCCGGCAATAGGGGAGCGAAAAAATTTTCAATAAAGACCTGTCTGCGTCCGGCTGTAGCTTTGTAAAAAGTGGAGGGTGACCATCCCTCATCAGGCCCTTCCCCCCGTTTTGTTCCTCCCTATGCAAGGTTTAAAGGATTCATCCCTCACATCGCATCACTACTCTCATTGTTACAACCCAGTCAATTGCATATTGTTTGTCTTTTATATCTAAACTGCAGCTACAAAAGTGCTACATAGTTTGTACAAATAGATTTCCAAATACATTAGTGAGAGTTAAGTACAATAATGTATTGACAACCAGCAAAATGACACATCATCTATTATATACAATTCTCGTGTCACGGGGTTCGAATTGAACTCCTCCGAAACAGCTTGACCGATTCTCATGAAATTTTGTGAGCATATTCAGTAGGTCTGAGAATCGGCCAACATCTATTTTTCATAACCCCCCCCCCCCCCTAGTTTTTTTTTAACTGCGCGCGGACGGAGTTGCGGGTGACAGCTAGTATATTCTATAAAGGAATTATGCGTTTAAGAGTAACAAAAATGTATTTAATAAAGATAAATGTATCTAACTTACAAAAAAAATATTGACGGTATGTTATCTGTAAATTAGGATAATACCCTTTCTTCTGGGGGCCATTACACTGTCTGGGAACGTTAGGCGGCTAACTTTGCCTTATAACTTTTCTTTATTGCTTTTATCGTGGGACAATGGAGAAATTTATTGTAATCCAGTTCTAAAAATAAATATTGATATTCTTAACATTTGGATTGATTTAATTTAAATGATGGAACAGATTCCATTCCTAAACGTTGGAAAATCAGAATTTTCCAACGTAATTACAAGCAAGCCTATTGTCCAATTAAAACATTGCAAAAAATTCCGTGAGCCGAGGTAGCAGAAACAGTTGACAATCGTCGAGTTGGAATTATCGAGCGGAGTGCACTATAGAATGGTAGGCAAATAAAGCAAGTGCGGGCGGAGTTTTAATCAGGGACAGTGCTCTCGAGTGGTGAGAGCACAATACAGCCAACGAAATTGTTTCAAGTCGCCCGGAGAGCTGTCGTTCAACTCCGCTACTTGTCGCTACGCCAGGGGTGTCAACCCCTGCAAAAAGTAGCTGACAACGTGCGGCTTGACACTAGGGGTAACTTTTTTTGCTTTATCAGTTAACTAGGCAAACAACCATGACTTCATTTATTCGAATTTACACGGTGAATTTTAATTTTAAGGAGGAATTTTGGTTTTAATAGGAAATTCTTGAAATTTTCCACCATATTTATTACTGTTTTTTCTAAAAATAGGTAGTACACACCTAACCATAAACTATAATTTTACAACACGAAATTAAAAAAAATCGAAAATTTGATTTTTTTGGTTAATTTTTAGACTAAACTTTTATGGTATGTTTTATTTGTCAGTTTATCCAGTTACACGAGTCAATAGGGATATCACCCCATTTCTCATTTCGAATTTAATTAACTCAATAAAAAACGTACAGGGCTACATACAAAGAGGGTTTATTTTTTTGTTCTACAAAAAGCTTGGCAACCCTATTATGAAGACTAACAAACTGGCAAGCGTGACTCGCTGGGTTTATTTACATGTTATCTATTATAATCGTAGTTGTAAACACGGGATTTGTTTATTTTTACACAGCTTTAACACACTTATCTGATTAAAAAGAATGCTGTTTATATTTTTTTATTTTTACATAGGACAATAACACACACCTTACGACAAATAGCAATCTTGCAGTTTTAGCGACTATTTCCATTGGGTGTTACTAAATCTGAGTGTTTTATTTTTAATTAAAAGATAAAATATAACAACGCTTTAAAAATTTCTGGCCAGTATCTAGGTTAAAACAAAGAATTTCATGTTTGTTAAATTCTTTTTTCACTGTCGTACTTCAGAGAGGTACGAACGAGCCGTTATTGGTTTTAACAACTGTGTCCAATTCGGAACACGATTGGACGTTTGCCAAATAACTGGCAGTCGTCCCAAGCTACAAGTGTCAAAAGGAATACGATTCGCGGCTTACAAATTGGAATAACAGGAGACAGGGAGATATTCTAACAATACATTTGTCCGTTGTTTTAATAAATTAAATTACAACCTGATAACTATCCAGTCCAAATCCATAATCTAACACAAAACGAGCGGTCAAGCGCCATCTGCCCCTGCTCACCTCAAGCCCGGCGAAGCTGTAAATGCCTCTTCAAGGCAAACAGTGACTACTCGTATTTTTCATAAATTAAACTTCTTCTTGTTATTGTGCTATCTCCTGAAGAAGATTGGCGATCATCATAGCAACTCAAACTCTGGATAGAACAGTACTTTTATTGTACTATTTATTTTCCAGCCAAGATATTCTTGTCCTTCCTTTCCTTACGACAAAATAACTGAAAAATTGTAATAATGTTATGTCTTTGTACTAAATTTATACGCTGAATCGAAACCTGGTAAACGTATAGAGATTTTTCCCTAAAACTCAGCGGTTAAAGTGAGGTAAAAATGGCATTGTTTACAAATCCATGGAATTCATTACAAAATTGCATCACTATGGGTGCTTACTCCCTTCGTTTCGACCTCACCCTCGACTATTTTTCATTCGCCCCTTCAACTTTTTTTACTACTAGACTGCAAAATTTTTATTCAATGTTGAATTACCAATTCATCTAGTACGAGTATTATCTTAAGGCTAAGGTAAAAATTAATAGAGTTAATTAATTAAGAAACGGCTTAACTCACGTTAAGCCGTTCCTCGAGTTAAGCCGTTTCTTAATTAATTAATTATGATGTCTCACGAAAGTTTAAACAATTTAATTAATAGAGTTGTTAATTTTTTTACTGAAATGTTAGGTATCATAATTTAACTGAACGTTATAAAAAATGCATACACGAAAGTAGTAATCCTAAAACCTTTCTTCTAAAGTTTGTTGTCGTAAATTCATATAAGTACTATTATGAGGCATTAATTAACTTATCTGAATTTCTTTAAAAATATGACTACCGTATCATTTTGCTTAAATCCTGATAATAATGAGCACCAATTAAGCCGAGCTTTAAAATATGAGATCAGTTAGCTTTGTCACTAATATAAGGTACAGCCACAGATGTGAACTGTTATTTTTTTTGATACGGCATTATTATGAAGAAAGGAAACACATTGGCAAGCAGCTGCGCGGCTTAGACTGTAATCAATGTCATTTGTAAATCTATTTTTGTAATAAGAATCCTTAGGAAGGGGATTAACGTACATGTTTAACAAATTTTAATATTTATTTAAATACTATAGCGAAGTTTATGACCGATACTTAGTTACTGAAATAGATTCCATAGAGATACTCGTAATTATAACAAGCATAGAAGTCTATATTCAAGGGTACTTAATTTAGTCTAAAATCCTTTAAGAACATAACTAACTCTCTCGTTTTTTTATTTTAAAATAATAAAATAAAAGTCCGCATTTTGTTTGAGTCGACCGCAGGAGCGTCGAGTGCTGTGCAAATTCCGCCACTCAACCCACTTGAGACGCAGATGAAGGGCATTATTTCCACTTTTCATATGAACGCAGCCCTTATCGTTCATAATCACAAAGTTCCGCCGCGCCGTCGCCGCATTTTTACCGCCACTTGTCAGTTCGTTTGTGCCATCTGTGGGCCTGATTGCAGACTGTCATTGATTGCTCTTAAAGCAGAGACACACATTATATTTTACTTGTCAGTTAGTCAGCGACACGCATGAGCTTTATTAACTTATGTTGCGTCAATAGACACAGATTTTCAATCAAACTATCTAATATATAAAATTCTCGTGTCACAGTTTTCGTCACCGTACTCCTCCGAAACGGCTTGACCGATTCTCATGAAATTTTGTGAGCATATTCAGTAGGTCTGAGAATCGGCCAACATCTATTTTTCATTTTTTTTTAACTGCGCGCGGACGGAGTCGCGGGCGACAGCTAGTTATTCTATATTATATACTTTACACTTTATACTTTTATCAGATAGAGATGCAGCACATTTTTATTATTTGTTACTAAAATAACTGGTTACAATTAAAATCGATTAAATTCTGACCTGACAATACGTATACACAACACAAAACTTTGCTGTATTGTATTACTAACTTAAAACAAGAGGAAATTGTGTTGGAATAGTTTGCGTGACGCTACAAACTTATGGTTATGATATCACATATTTAAGTTGCAATGCTTTTGACAAGGGATAGTTAACTATGAGTATCATTACCTGGACAAGCAAGAATCCAAAGGAACCGCGTTATTCTCTAGCTTATAGTAGTTTCTTTTTAACCCGAGTCTTTCGCTTATGGAGCAGACAATGACTCTCGCTTATAGAGGTTTTTCGCTTATCCAGCTTCGACTGTACTTGCACAAAAACATAGCAATTCTTCTCAATTGCTTTGAAAATAAAACAGAGATAACAAAATATCTTTCTACTAGTGTTACGGCAGCGTAATTTTATCTTTAATGGACATTAATAGAGAAGAGGACTCAACCAATTTCCCCGGTTCAGTGGTCGAGCTGTAGTGCACTTGCGTTGCACGTCTTTGAGAGCAATTTAGATCAAGAGCTCCCGAGATTGAGTCTCGGTTTAAACCGTTACTTTTTATCGGATATAGATCAATATTTATAATATCATTTTACCATTATCGTAGATTTTTTCATCACCTATTTGATACTATCACCATAATCTGGTCTCATATCTGTAATCAAGAGTTTGGAGGTGATCTGAGGGTATGGATTTATATTATAATAGGATATACTTAATACGTTTTTGTACTAGTTTCTAACCGAAGAAATCTAAAGTAAGAACATATGATACAGTCTCAAAAATAAATATTATAACATTGAGAAAATGGAGTTCGGAAATATGTTACGTATTACAGAAACTACCAATACTTGTAGGTGTATGCGAGGAACGTACTATCTCGAATGACTTTCTGACATATTCCGCTGTCCAAGTACTAAGTGAGTTCCATGTCATTTCGCAGTACAAGTCTAAAAGTTTATGTCGCAGAAAAGTTCACAAGTATTCGAAGCGACTTTGTGACAGCGCTGTAACCGTACAATATATGATCAAATGTTAAGTTGTTCCACAAACATTTTTCGTGAATACTAACTTTCACGAAGATGTCAACAATATTGCGAAGAAATTTTTGTGAAGATATTTTAATATTCAAATAATTGATACTCTAACTGCTGTCTCAGAATCGTCAAGTTGTTACTATACCAGGTCCTATAAGGAGACTAGATACTGTTTTCGGAGTTTGTTCTATTTTTAAAAAAGGTGAATATTACGCAAAGGTTGTCGCACATGCGCCGTGACGTCGTAGTACGGTGCGGGCGACAAGGGCGGGGACGGGGGCGACCTACGAAGGTCGCAGCCGCCATTGAGTCGCACATCCCTCATTGATTTTCCAACCGACGCCATATGGACAGGTTAACTGGAGCGCAAACTGACCTCACTATCGGTCACCACTCAACATTTCTACACAATTATATTTCGTAAACTTTTTAATTTTTTGAATATCGAATGTTTTTTTTTTTTCAGTTTACGTAAGTAGGTAATGTAAGAATGAACAATAAAGGATGTTCAAAAACAATATCAGGAATTCCCTTACCTCTAAATTTGATGTCACAAATATGATTACATAATCTACAATTTAATTTATGACATGTCTGTATTATGTACTAACGGTTGCCTGCGACTACGACAGCGCGGAATTAAAAAAATAGCCTCAGGTACACCCGTACACATAAGAAAGGAATAGAGTGCAAACTGCAGCTTAATTAATTGTATGATAACGTAATAACAAGAAAAAGCTCTTCATTTATAATATTTTTTTCTAAATATAATAATGACTTGCTATTTTGTATGTATATGATGAAAACCACAGAAGTATTGTTCTAGCCTTTTTATATTTTTAATTTTCATCCCAAACAACTTTATGCGGTTTTAATAGGAATATTTATTCCACTGAGCATGAACTCACAGCCTTGAATTAGGTTGCTAACAAAGGACACGTTCGTTGAAAACAAAACAAACATCTGAATTACATGTTTTTGAACACTTTTTCCTTCCCACTCACAGAATTGTTACAAATAGGATGTGTCGAAGTTTTGCATTTCCTCTGACACTTCCTTCCTTCATGCTATGACGACTCTTTAAGGCAATTTAAATAGAGCATTTGACTGAATAACTAAATGCTTTACACAATTGTATAAAAATAAATATTTTAGTAGTTTCCTTTACAAGGATATTATCATAGTTAACGATATAAGAATACCAATTTAAGATTTTCTTTTTACTTAATACGACAATATAGACTAAAAACATATTCTCAATACCTATTTTACTTCACATTTCTTCTTATCTTCTACTGCTACTTCTTCTTCAACTCTAATATTAATGCTTAAATACCATTAAAACTAAAATTTTATATAACTCGTAACACTTTTTCTTCTCTCTTAATGTTTTTATATAATTTTTTTATTGTTCTGTTTATATAAAGTTTTATATTAATTTAACGTTTTTATTTCTCAGCTAAGGTTCATAAAAGATTAGTTTAACGCATTAATTTAATGGAATTTAGTTAATTATTGATTGACAAGTATGACAAGGATGCGGCAAGACGGATACATGTTGAATCATGGCGCCTTCGGAGCAAAACTTCCACGAATCAGTTCGCCTCCATACGCGGCCTCGTATCGTGCACGGCGTAACTAAGGTCATTGACTCACATCGACCATAGATAACATAAACTGTCAATGAGTGGTCACAATATAGCTTAAATTACCCAGGTATAATGTAGAATTTTAAAAAAATGGGTGTAGTAGATTTTAAGTTTACGAATCTTTCTTCTTTTTAAAGTTCAGATTTTTTTCAAATCTTTTATCTTTTCGATTTATCGGTTTTAACTACCCAAAAGGTAAAATAAGTTTAATTAAAAAACTTTTTCCATTTTGTGGTTATTATATTATACTTTCGAAGATGCAAAAAATTCACTTCTTTACCATTGGTAAAATGTGACTTCAAATCTGTCAAATAATAACGCATTGTTCCTTTGTGAATTTGCTTATTTTTAGAACAGGAATGACGTATCTAATACAGACGTTTCACTCATTGCTATTTACAAAATATCCTTTCCTTGCCATCCAGCCATCCAGAACAAAATATTAATATTACGTAGTTTACGCACTGACGTACGTATTCGCTGATTCACGAACGAGTTCTAATAACGTCGATTTCATAAATCATATATAAAGTTGCATCGAACATTGACCGATCAGTATGTTATTAGCCGTTGTAGAGAACGCATGACTGTCCGAGGTATGGTGGTCGCAGTTTGTGATATTAAAATCAGTGCGAAAGTACGATTAGTTATAACGATGTGCAACTGCAAGGGACTACACACAAGTGTACGAATTGTTAAAGAGAAACGGGTTAGTGTTCAGTATTTTAATTTAAGAGCTTTTGATAATTTAATAACGATATAAAAATTCGCAGCATCTAACTTTCCTAGATTTCATTTAATCGCTAATAAAGTACTATGATAAATACTGCTGCTATACTTCTTTTAATAATTAAATAAACTTGAGAGGTGTCAAGGGACACCCGGATGGAACGAAGTTCCTTTCTATTAATTAGTGAAGGAACCAATGTTTAATCTATGAATAAAAAACTTAAGTCTTCACAAGAAGTACATTTTATTTCTATGAATTTTCGTTATATATTGTCACGTCGTTGCCATGGTGAAGTAGCGCTCATTCGTCGTTAACATACTTACTATAGCAAAAAGTGTCGTGACAACTTTTCGTAAGAATTTTTTCCGTCCAGCCCCCTTACACAACGCGCGATAAGGAACTTCGTTCCAATAATGTATTATTAAATATAATTAAATCAAAAATCTTGTAATTATTACATTAAGTGCTCATTCACACGGGCGTTTTTTTAACGCTGCGTTAAAACTCGGCGTTGTCGGCTCTCGAGCGATGAACACTTTAATATCACTCTTGTTCCATTAGCCTTTCCCTCAAAATACATCACTTCGCGATAAAAAGTGTCATGTTAGAAAAGCGTCTGTACGATTTAGGACTAATCAACTTACTCAAACGCCGGCAACGAACTTGCAGTTCCTCCAGTATTGCGGATTATCTTGGCGTCGATATCACCACGGTGCTTCTCACCGCTCGTTTGCCCTCTTCTCTTATACAATAAAATATTATTTAATTTAAAACTAGTTTAAAAAATAATTAGATTAGATTATAACGACATTACTCTCCGCTGAAACATCTATTCAAATTGTTTGATCAGTTTTTACTGTAAAAATGAATGAATAAGACAGCAAGCTGTTTTCTTACAGATGTTGTGGGAACTTTGTAGAAATTGGGTATTGCTAAAAATTAGTTCGTCTTATTGATTTAATTTTCCAAAAAATGGAGTTGATAAAACATCAATAACAGTCTAAGTTATTTTTGAATTAATTAGGTATATATTATTGCTTGCATTGTAAAACAATAGTAAACTTGTAAGACAAGATGCATTTAAATATAGATAGCGACATCAATATTGATTTACGTCAAGAATCCGCCGGCGCCGGCGGGCGTCGTAACTTATTGCAATTCGTCTCTTGATAACAGTACAGTTATATCCGATGCAGATAAACTGTAATCATCGTCTGTCTAAAAACGGACGAGCCACTCTAAATGCAATAAATGTTATTGTTTCTTCTTTAACTATCATGTTGTATGATTTATAATTTTTTTTCAAAGTTCAACTCGATTTTAATTAATACAATTCAGACAATTTACAACATATCAAATTGCTAATGATTAGTTTTGTTTACAAATATTTCTAGTCCGATTACAAACCGGCCACAGTCCATAATCGTTCGGTGACATATCAATTGCATAAAGGCGTCGGAAACGGACATGGCCTGCCCCAAGCCGCCGACGCGCCGACGACGCCCACAACGATTGCACAATGCAGCGCGATGCAATCCGTCATTATCGCGCCATTTGGGACGAATGTTCCGCTGCAGCTGGGTGCATGTGTACATACACTACACACACCATCATTTTGTACTTATGTGAGACTGTTCTGATATTTTAAAAGTGCCATGGAGATAAATGTTGTCGAAAAACATCGAATCTTTATAATCTATTATCTATAAGTGCGTTTATTTGTTAAAAACATAAAGTAACCATCGTTAAATATTTTTTATTAACCTACTATTTGAGCTGCGAAAAAGAATGTAAACTTTATAAGCTATTGCAGTAAATTAACTTACTTAAAACCCACACTCTTACGCCTAGACTAAATAATAGAATTGCCATTAACCTCAGTTTATCTCATAGTTCCTTAAACACCCTTAAATCTTATTTGTTGAACCGGCAGGCATAACAGTGGGAACAAAGACAGTAAAAGACAAAGGAATTTTCCTATTATACAACTGAATGCATGAAAGCTATTTAAACCCTTTATCAGTCTTTCAGTTCAGTCTCGCTTCCAATAAACAATGCTTTTATTAAAATTAAATGAATCCAGTGTTATTTCAGTCCAATAATTTATGATTTGTATTTGGGCATTGCATTTTTTATGCAAAAATTACTGCTTCTATTTTATGCAATACATAAATTTAAATATTGTCTCAAGTATATTTGAAATTAAATATGTAGGTCCCGAAATTCAATGTGTTTATGGTCAATATAGCGACGTGGGCGAAAATGTACGCAAAGGGTAGCTAGTAGAAAACATATAACAATTTACGACTCCAATTTACGGAGAAAGATTTTTGTCGCTTTTATGTGTTCGTAAACGAACAGCTGTGAGTCTTTGTCCCATGGGTGATAGGCAATTATCCAAATACAGTCGATCCTGGATAATCGAGAAACCTCTGTATGCGAGATTCACTAATGGTCCCGATGGACGACCTCCATAAAGGAGAAACTTGGGTTAGGGAGAAAACTCTATAAGCGAGGAAAACATCGCGATTCCTTGGACTCTCGTATACAGATTCAACTGCAATAAAAAATACTGTTTGTTATTTCTAGATTGTTAGTGTAAATTCAAATGATATCAACTACCCACAAACAAAAATTTTATAACAAAACTTATTTCTAAATGATTAGTTTAAAAGTATAAATTTATGACTTATTTTTTGTCTAAGAAATTAGTTAATTTTATCAAATGTAAAAATATATTAAAGTTGTTAGTTATTTTAAAATAAGTCTTCATTATAACACATGATAAAGGTGACGGTGTTATAAATATATGGACGTTATTAACCATTTCAAAGTAGGTTAATACGAGTGCAGAGATTTTGTGTCTTAATTTAGTTTGGGTATCGCTAGAATTATGTAGACGCGATGACAAAAGACGGTGTTCCAAATTTGAAACTCGGGAGAACCACAAATTATTACGTCCGTCTAAAATTAGTAAAAACAAATTCTATTGCATAAGAACTTTATTAAGGCATTTCGAATTTGTTCTAAACTTTGTTTTCAAGTTATTCAGTCCATAATACTTTCACGCTATGATTTTTCATGACTCCTTTATGACATTGCGACTCCTACATTTGTGGGGCTACTTTAAATTTCCTTGCTAAAAGGCAAACCAATGCTTGGTAAGAATATTCTTCCACTCTATTAATACAAGTTTTAGGTTTACCAACGTTAGAAAAAGAAGCAGAGAAAGCAAAAATTCAATCATGCTAATTATTTTGTAATTTGTTTCCAGTGTATGGCGCGAGCACTGTACGACAACATAGCGGAGTCGCCGGACGAGTTGGCGTTCCGGCGCGGCGACCTGTTGACTGTGCTGGAGCAGAACACCGGTGGCAGTGAGGGCTGGTGGCTATGCTCGCTACGAGGCAGACAGGTCAGTGCCAAGACAAGACAGAAACATACAATCATTATCTTCTTTCTGTCCCTTTATAACGTCCTATAGCTTCTAGAAAATTTCTACAAGGTAGGCAGACTGACAGTTGACAGAAGATAGAGACTCACAATCACGATCTATCTACTACCTTTCGAATCTAGCTTCTACTAGTAACGTCACTTATTTGCCATCTAGATTTGCATCTGCAATTAACCTATTCAATGGAGATGTCTATAGTTATGATCAACAATGCGTAAGCTTGCTATCCTCTTTTATAAAAAAATAATTAATACAAAAATCTTAAGTCTTACACGCCTATAAGTTACAAGCGATATTTTATACACATTCCCTTTAATTACCACATTTTTTACCTTAGACGAAAACCTTTTCTCTTGGTGCACAAAGGTTTTAATTAAGAAAGTGACTGACCACTAAAGCTATTAATGACCAGTAATAAAACGAAACTGTAAGGACAACACAATTATCGCAACGTTACGCATGCTATTGAACTCATCGTTTGTTTTTGTTACCATGACGCGGATCGTACGTGACTTGGCGTCAAGATTTTCGTTAGCTTATCCCATATCCCATGACGTCGCAATTATTAGAACTGCACAATAATAATCGTTATCAATTGTCTTAATTTGTTGTGTAAACAACAATTAAAATAAGCCACCCCTAACTTAGTGTAGGCTCCGAGCCCCTCAGTGGGGACTATAATGAGCTGATATTAATGATGTTTACTGTATTGGAAACCAAGATAAAACATATCTATAAAAAATCAATTATTATTTTAATTTTACATACTTCGAAATCTAGTCTAAAAATGCACATTTTTCCTCTTTTTTATGACCACGCACTTTTTTATCTACTTACGTAAGTAATTGTTAAATTGGGGCTTCGTAAGTCAAGTAATATGGGAATAACGTACAATGTAAGTTACAGGTACATACAATATAAATGTATTTTATATTTTCTAACATTTAAAAGACGCATTCCATGTAGCAAATATTTTTCCTGTCCCACTTTAGTTCCGCTATTTAATTCCTGTCCAATTAAATTGAAAAATACATAGAGATTGCAGAAGTCCGTAGAACTACATCATTGTCGACACAGTAATGTGTCAGTGTCTGCGGTCTTTCACTGAATCCAAACTAATTAAAATTATTTTACCTTTATTAAAATGCTCATTTTAAACCTGGCATCAATGCACAGAAAACTTTTTCTTAGCATTTTTGAAATTAGAGAGATAGGGTAATTTCATTTTCTTTTTAATACAACCAGTCAGAAAATTCGATGTTCTTTTTCTAAAAGTTGGCTGTTGGAATGTGAATGTATGTATAATTAAATTTAAACAAATCTTAGTTTTTCTTTGTTAATACAAAGTTTATTTGATTTTTACATTATAATCGAACAGGGGACATTATCTCCCTTATGGTACAAAGGCTAACATATACCTATCTGTGCATTGCAGGGCATATGTCCGGGCAACAGACTGCGCATAGTGGCGGGCGTGTTCGAGGCGGGTGCGGTGACGCAGCGGCGCCGCACGCGCACTCCTGTCGCCGCAACAAACACCGTGCCCGCACCCGTCGCGCACCAGCCCATGCCCGCGCACCACTCACCCGCTTTCACTAAAGTAAGTAATACCTCTTTATTCAACTGTAATATAAAAGTGATAGTGAGAATATATTACAAATACACTAGATTGTTGTCATATTTCGTAAACACGTCTGGCGAGTAACTGACAGCTGTAGTATGAGTCTACTATAACCAAACCATCTCAACAGATCGAAGAGTGTTCTCACTACGACGTGCCGCGTGCGCCTTTGCCAGTAACCCGGGGTACATACGACTGTCCCCGGCCGCTCGGAGACTGGTACGACGCGCCGCGAGCGCCGCGGCCGGCCAGCGCAGACTCCGCGTGCAGCGGCACCGGTTCTCTCACCTCCGCCACCTCCAGCGCATCCGCAAACTCCGCCAATTCCGCAAATTCTGCGCACTCAGCAAACTCCGCGCATTCCGCCGCCTCTACCTCGAGCACGTACGACGTGCCCCGGTCACGGGCATTGCCCCTACCTTGTGATGCAGCATTAGAAGCCCTAGAGAGGTTACAGGTATGGTACTAATGCTTTACGAGAAAAATTACATTAGTAGCTCCTGCACATTGTAAGATTATTAGAAATAATCTACCACCTCCCTCAGTAAATAGAATGCATAAAAAAAATTACTAAAATCCGATTTACGATTTACATGTTAGCGCGTTCGAACTCTTCAATTAATAATAAAGATATTTAAAGACTATGTTTGACACATTATATTAATAAAAGATTATAAACGTGGTTTGTGGTTGATATCAGTGCAAAGCACAGTGACCGTAGAGACGTTATTATTGGAGTTGTATAAAAGAACAGTCCTATAGTAGCTATGATTCATGTAATGACATCGGTTTGTGGTTACGGTACTGTTGTTGATGTTACTTCAAAAACAGATGATCTAAGCGCAAGGTTATGGTTACAATACGAACTCTTAAGTTGACATTGAGTTGATTAGTCTCTTACAGACAGAGGGATTATAGCAGAGCGGCGGAGTTTTCTTTAATTTACTTCAGAATAAAACATGCGACACAAAACGTTATTATTATTGCTTTCTGTGGTCTAAAGTGTTCTTGTGCGTGTAGGAAGAGGCGTCTGCGGCGGTGTCGCGGCTGCTCTCGCACGTGTCGCCGGGCTGGCGGCGGCGAGGTGCGCTGCGACCACGCGTACTCGACGTGCGCGTGGCGGGTGCCCGGCTGCGAGCCGCGCTGCACGACCTCGCCGTTTTCGCGGACGCCACGCTAGCCAACGCACACGATGCACAAGACAAAGGTACATACTTAGTTTGTCATAAAACTAAAGACAGAAAGAAACTTTCATCTGTTATAATAATGGAGGAATTAATAGCCACGTTGATCTTTCTAATTAGGCATTCATATGCGTGCAGGTATCGCAGTGAAGCTGCGTCCGCTAGTAAAGGCGTTGAAGGACGCGGAACGGATCACGCACGAGGCGACGAGCGCGCTGGACGCGGGCGACTGGGCGCCGGAGCGGCTGGAGCGCGACCGCGAGCCCACCGACGGCTCGCAGGACGCGCTCGACCAGCTCGTCGCCTGCGCACGCTCGCTCACAGAGGACGTCCGCCGCGCAGCTTCGTTTATTCACGGCAATGCTTCCCTACTCTTTAGGTATGAAAATGTTTTAAGTTACTTTATTACCGTTTTGTGTTACATCTTCATAATTGAATGTAGGCCTTCAAATTGGAGGTAGAGGAAGACCGAAGAATTTGATTTCTTTGTTTAGAACAGATAGAACCTCTTTACGTACATATAGATTATATGGATTACAATTTGCTGTTGCATATCAGGCGGTCATTGGCGCCGGAGCACGAATGGACGGAGGAATACGACTACGTGCGGCTGGAGTCGCGCGCGGCCGCCACACGCCGGCACGCGGAGATCCGCGCCGCGCTGCCCGACAAGCTAAGGGCCTCGTTCGACGCCCTGCTGCGGGACGCCGATCACGCCGGAGAGGTAACGCACGATAACTAAATTTCTAATTGCTGCACTCAGAATCGTTAAGTGGCCCCTTTTGGTGTAGATTTCATTAAAGAAATCTTGCTTGGACAAATGCAATTAATATCTTAATCTAACTTAACAAAACCAGTTTAATAAGTTTAGATTTTGATTACTTTAAAGCAAATACATTTTATAGCAAGATAATAAAACTAAGCTAGATCGAATTTTCTAGCAATAAATTAAACTTTATCCGTGTACAGGTAAGCGCAGTGGCGGCAGCGACCCTCTTGCCACCGGATGACCGCCAACTGGCGGCGTTCTACGCGGCGCAGACGGCTACGTACGGCGCGCACCTCGCCACCGCCGTCGAAGCCTTCCTGCGCACCATCGAAATGGGCCAACCGCCTGACGTCTTCCTCGCGCACGGCAAGTTCGTCGTACTCAGCGCGCACAGAATAGTGCACGTCGGGGATACCGTACACAGGTACGTCAACTCAAATTGCTTATTTTACTCTTGTTTCTAATTGTATTATTTTATTCCTCCGTTTTAAGCATTCATACGGAGTTTTTCCTTTCTCTACAGAAACAAAGGCAAATGAGGTTATTTAATTTATTCAATCATTAATGAAAGAAATCTAATTCAACAGGAGCGCTCAACACGCGGGTCTAAAATCCAAAGCGTTACGATGCTCAGATGCGTTATCTGATGCGCTAGCGGTGACCGTGGCGAAGACAAAAGCGGCGGCGCAGCAGTTTCCATGCGCGAGCGCGGTCGCCGAGATGGCGGAGGCGGCGCGGACGTTGGCCGCGCGAGCGCAGGACTTGCGGCGCACGCTGTGTCAGGCCGCAGAGCCGCCCGCCCTCTCGCCCTCCACACCCGCCACCACAGTGCCCCCCTCCGCGCCCGCCACCCCCCTCACACCGCTAGCCCCCGCCCTACCCGCACTACATATATAACGCGACTGAACTTACACTTTTGAATCCCTTATTCTATTTTGTGATGAGTTCGATTTGTGTGAGTTCTACACTACACATCCCAAGATACTAAAGTGAAACTAAAGGGTTCTCCAGAGATACGAGTTTAACCATGAAGTGATAGTTGACGTTGCACTAATCAATATTAAAATGATTGATGAGAACACCAATGTCAGACATGGACTATATTTGTCAATCGAGATATCGTAAAACTGACATCGTTTTATAAAATATATTTATTTTAAGTAAAGATTTTTTATGAAATTATTCTAAATAGCATTTACACAAAACTTGTACTTCATGTTCGCAAACCATTGAAACTTAAACAAAAACATTTATGACAGAAAAATGTCATATTATTCAGGGAATACTTTTTGTAAACTGGAGTAATATGTTTATTCCGTAAAACTATGTGATAATGGAATGATGTTAAAAAAAACTTCCAAATCGAAGTATATTATAAGCGCCTAGGATCAGATAGCTTTGCTTGGGATTATCGATATTGTAAAATTAAGATGACTTACCGTGGGTTTCTCAGACCAAAATCTCTGTATAAAACATATCGTCATCCCTCTCATTATCTTAGACAAAACAGAGATAACAATATGTTTTAAACGGTGATTTTGGTCTCAAAAACTTACAGTTAGTAATTATGTCGTTCTCTTTATATTGTAGTATGATACAAATGTCTCTGCGTATAGTTTACCTTAATTTTATTCAAATGGCGGCAGCTCGCAATCACTAGAAAAAAATTAAGGATGGCTCGCAATGTGTTAAAACCGGTAACATATATATTGCTTGACGGTCATAATAATTGATATATGGGTGACTTATGCATCATGTTATAACATAAAGAGTATCAAGTATGCGTGAGGTTCGTGCTTCGCTTTTGGCAGCGGTTGTGTTAAAGATGGCGTCTGGAACGCTCTAGAACTTTACCGTTGGTTTACTGACGAAATGTTCACATTACATATTGTTATTTCTTTCATTATTATCGAAATAAACTGGGATAACAATATGAATGCGTAATTTATTCGGCAGTTTAAATCCACGGTTAATGTGTAAATAATTGTTCGATGTTAGCTAGCTAGATAACTAACAATTAAGCAGTAAATCTGCTATCTACAGTGCGCGCCAATTAACACGTTGGGTAGAAGAGTACAACTTGCAGGAACATCGGCTGAGTTCGATTTGTAGAGCTTTCTCTCTGTCACATAGTACAATATAGCGCTGTTGACTGAGAGAAAGACAGATAGGCAACGCTTTACAAATGGCAATTTCTCTTGTTCCCGTGCAAACTCAAATTCCTCGTACTGTACGATATAAGACAATTAAAATAATGATTGTTATTGAAAAAGCGTAAGTACGCCTCAGCTGCAAAAACATATCTAAACATAACGACAAATGGAATTGCTGTAACTATAGATAATATGTACTTAATTATAGGAATAACTATCATCGATGAAAACGTAAAAAGGCAAATTGTTTTGTGCCCTTTGCATTTGTTTAGGTTACAATGTAGTATATTGAGTGTATTTTGATTTGTGTGAGAAATATAACCAAAGAAAACTGCGATAGGAACATTCATCAACATAGACTGCCAATAACGAGACAAATATATAAAAAAGAGTTTCTATTAAATGTTAGAAATATATACAAATTAACCAAGGCTGCTGTTATTTTATTCGTAAACTTGTTGCTAAATTATCGAGTTTGATGCTGGATGCTCAGATGCCTAAGTGAGTTGAGTTATCCGTCCAGTTTTATAAAATGTTGCTACAAATATTTGTAGTTTCGTGTAAATGGGATGTAAACGTACATTCGCGTACATGATAATATAGAAATAACATCGAGTTAACACTTTCACTGCCAACTCGCCTGGCGAGCTCACTTTTTACATGAAAAAAAAATCGTAGCGGTGTTAACTTTTTTATTCTATCTTTCTTAATTGATGTACATATCCCATACTACAAATTAACTGGCTGTTTTAATATCTAAAAAGCCAAAGAGCCTTTGTATTTCTGTTTTTAACACCATGTATCTAAAAAACTATAAAATTTCATCATAACTTGAAAAAAAAAAAACAGATAACAATGTGTCAATACTAGTTCCCCAACAGTCGAAACACATCGAAAAGAAGAAACGCACAACATAATATTTTGTTACTGTAACAATAAGTTTAACCTTCATAAAAACATAATCAACATCCCTTTCATAGTCTAAAATAAAAACTGAGTAAACAGAATGTTGTATACAAGTGTGACGACAATGAAAACTAACGGTTATTTGTATCTAAACATAAAAAAGATTTCACTAATTGATGCTCAAATATTTTGCTGCTCAGTTGCTCTTGTATATTATTTTTGCACATTTCTTATTTCCGCTTTAATGCTATAAACTTTTTATATCTATTTATTCAAAACCAATTCTAAATATAGCTATAAAAACTGATCACTATTTAATCGGAACTTGTACAACTAAACTTCTTTAAACCATACTGTATTAAATTATAAGTAATTAAGACATCAGTGTAAAAAAACATGTATATTAGCAATGTATTATATCTAGACATAGCGTATGTGTAGTTAGGCATAGATGAAATTGTACAAATGCATATTATTAAAAAAATAATAATTTTATTATAATGAGAATTATTAATTCAATCATCTTGTAAAACGCAATCAAATAAAATATACAAAAATTTTCGTATGTACTACAAAGTGTATTATTTTAAATCCTTATTCTGTGTACCTTTTATTTTGTTTATATGTAATAGGCTTTATTGTACCATTATACTGCAAGAAGAAAAGATGTCACGTCAAAAACACATTCTATTTTTAAATGAATTAAAAAAATGAAAGAATGAAATAAATTTGGGGGTAGCAGTTAAAGAGTTAATTAAGCATCAAATTTATTATTAATTGGGGGTAAGACAGGGTTATGTGTGTCTTGACTCACTAAAACCCCCTCGGTAGCTATCCTTAAGTGCAACTGGTGCGAGTCCCGGAATCTTCAAAGAAACGCATCAGAACACATACAACACAGCTTACATAATACAGTAACAGCCTACATAGTAATATTAAATATATCTTATGTACATCATAAAATAAGTACTCAGTACTCACCCACACAATCCTATGTATTTTGAATTATACAACACATACAACTTTTAACTGTGTTGTGAAACATAGTTCTGAACACGACACTAACACATTCACTGCCACCGACTCAACTAGCGAGTTCACTTTATATAAAAAAACACTTTAGGTATGAATCATCACATTGTATGATTATATCGTTCTAAGTATTCTTGCGCTGGTTTCTCTTCATCAGTAAACAGCAGTCCAGGATGGTTTGCTGGTAGCTTGGCCTGTGCTGCAATAACTTCTAGCCTGGCCGCCCGCAGCTTTAAAGACCGTTCCAATGCATTAGACTCGAATGCAGCCACTTCGGCTTGCATTGCATTCTCTACTCTTTTTCTTTCCATCTGAAAAATTACAAATTAAAAACCATTATATAAAAAACTAGTGTTAATGTTTGTTATTGTACTCTTAACTATTAAAAAAAATTACGAAAAAACATACTTTTTATTTTTAACTAAACTTTTTGCACTTTTAGCGTTATTTTGTATCACAAAATGAGTTCTGATGTAATTCTGAATGTAAGAATACTTACCTTTGCAGTTTCCAACTGATAATTAAAGAGTTGTAATTTTAACTTCTCAACAAGTTTACTATCTTGTGTGCACCAAGGATTATATGGGTGTTTCGATTCTAGGAACAAAAAAACCACGTTACGCAAATAATTGCTAAAATAAGTATGTTCTACTGCATATAAATAAGTTTTTAATTTACATCTAGAACTGGATAAAAGTTAAACCTCTATAAGCAAGAAAAATAACATCGCCATTGAACTCTTACTTATTCAGGTTCGACTAATATAATATTTACCATTTCCACAGTCACCATTGATAACTGTATCGAGAGGATCAATATCTAGATATTTATTTTTATTTAAACTTAAGGTATCCATCTCTACATTATCATTCAAATTTCCATCATTTGTGTCCGAGTCAGATTTACAGTCAAACAGTGGTTCAGTCTTTATTTTCTGAAAGAGATTATTTTTAATTACTGAATATCACTTTCCAGTAAATTTAATATATAAAATTCTCGTGTCACATCTATATATATAAAATAAAGTCGTGTTAGATACACTATTTATAACTCAAGAACGGCTGAATCGATTTGACTGAAAATTGGTGGGCAGGTAGCTTAGAACCAGGAAAAGGACATAGGATAATTTTTACCCTGTTTTCTATTTTTTATTCCGCGCAGACGGAGTCGCGGGTAAAAGCTAGTAACTCATAAAAACATATTATCGTCCTTCTCATAGTCTTTGAAGCAATCAAGATAACAGTGTCATATTTTGAAACATTACAAGCTTACTACAGATATACAATACTGAAGCTCATGAGCCAGAGCGGATATGTTTTGTTCAGTCTTAGTACCCCTTTCTTCCACATTCATACATATATGCTATTATTTTAGAGTAAACTTAATAATTATTGCTTATCTGATGTAACCTACACTTATAATATTATGCTAGATGTTGTTTGCTTTAGGAATTAAATAGAAATACTTGGTTACTTTAGCATACTTTAGCTTCCTTCCAGCGAATGCCCCATCAAAATCGATCCAGCCGTTTCAGAGATTACCCGGAACAAACATTTTAAACATTGGTTTTTGGAATAAGTAACACATTATGTGCATGAAATATATATTTTTTAATTATATTACACACACACACACACTTCAATTTTATTAACTGTATAGATTATTTTATTTATTCATACCTCTTTTTCATGCTGATTGTTCAACAGATACTGTTTCATATGAACTGACTTAGCAGCTTTCTTCATATTGTCAAACTTTGTACGCAAAACTTTACTAGATCTTTTCTGTGGGTTCTGTTTATTAAAGGCCTCTGCAATCTGTAACATGTAGTTGATTAAAAAAAAATCATCATCAGCTTACTATACATCCCCACCGAGGTGCTTGAAGCCTACCCTAAGTTATAGGTGACTAGGCCATAGTCAACCATAAAAAAAATATTTTTACACAAATGTAGCAGTTACATTAGTTTATAGAGTTTGATTTGGAATTAGAATGAAGTACACTTAATTTGTATGCAAGTCAACAAAACATACTATTAACACTTTGACTGCTAACAACTAATCATGTAAGCTCACTTTAATATATAAAATTCATAGTAGCAATGCATCTATTGACCATGCAGTTTGTTTAAAGTTTAACATAATTTTTTATACATACCCTGGTCCAAGCACTATTTTTGAGAAGATTTGTTTTTGAGTTAGTTTCCTTAATGAATATATTGTTCTTCTCTTCTCTCACACATTTTAAAAGAAGAGTACACTCTTGTGGTAAGAAATTTAAAGATCTGTTTGACCTAAAACACTATGACTAGGTTAAACACAGATTTCCACCATTGATTGTAGATTTAATGGTGTATAGATTCCAGCATGTAATTTACAACCTTTGCTTGATTCCAACTTAAAAATACCAGTTGAAGTTTATCATGCAGATTGCAAGTCAAGTGCTTAACGCCTGAGCCACCGACACTCTCCAGTTGAAGTGAATGTAAACTAATTCTATCCCTATTATTATTAGTTCAAGTTCCCAACATTGCTACAAACTGCTACAGTCAGTACCGAAATAGCGAAAAACAAATAAGCACAAAATACCATGGATTGTAGCCTGTCCAGTAGAATATAGAGGTCAATGGTTTCTACAATTGAAACACTTGGATAAAAGATATTTGAATCTTTGGTGGTATACATTTATTGGCAATGATGTCAATTTATTTTAATAGAAATAAAATTACCTTACCTACAAGTCTGCATATCTCCATCTGAAAAGACAAAATTCAAATTATTTTTTTTAGTAAATTTAACAATGTCTTAGTTTAAATTTTAACTTATCACTAAAAATAGTGAAATTGTCATACCTGAACTATCAGATTCTTCATTTTCACATTCCTCAAAATCCATAATAGTTGCATTATCTGTGTCTTTTGTATTTATTTCTGAAAATATACCTCAAGTTAATAATTTTTATATGACCTAGACTTATCCAAGAAATTTTGAAAACAAACCATTTGATCCATTCTCAAGACTTGGCTTAGAGTCCTCATTTTTTTCATGTTCTAATAACATTGTAACCACTCGACTCCACAAATCGTTGTCATAGTGTTTCATTATCATTATATTTTTAGCTGCCTTCCTTGCTTCTTTTTTTAAATTATCCCACTTTGTTTTTATGCTTTCAACACTCCTTATATGCTTGAAGCCTTGTTTATTGAAAACTTTGGCTATGGAATTCCATGCTCTGTCTTTAGCGTGACTAGCGGCAGTAGAAGTTGATTTATTTAGAATAATACTTTTATAATTTTCAATAATATTCAACAAAGCATTCACCTCTTCCTTTGTGTACACAGGACTCCTGTACCTATGTGTTTTTTTTTACATTTTTATACAATGTTATAATTACAGCAATTATATATCTTAAGCAACTTACGATTCTTTGCGGTCTTCATCCATAATCTAATATTTGTACTTGATAAGTTGTTATGAAATGAATAATATAAAACGATAACATTTATAAGTGTGATCCGTACTATGGAAATAAACTCATATCCATTTTCAATTTAATATAAACATTTCTTTATATAATCTCCCCGAAATCTACAGTATTATTTTATTTTTTCTTTGACTGCCAAAAATAAAACGATTGACAGTTTACAAATTGAGATTGACATCTAAATTTGAATGACATGTTCGTTCAAAAATTATTAGATAATCTTGTAATTACCGTTTTATTTTGTTTTTCTTATTCAGAAATACTCATTTAAATTATTAAAAGACTTTAATCTTCGAAGGAAAAGTTTTTGATCCGATGTCTAATTTAACACTATTTCGAATTAATACAAAGCAGTTGTATGTTGGACACTCAAGATTACCATCTCTAAGGATCAATTTTACCGATACATTTTTAGCAAAGTAATACGTTTTTTATTTTTATTTATGTGCATTCAATAAAAGAGTGTTTAATTTTATCTTATATTTCATTTTTTTAAAGTGTTTTTTTTAAAGATGCCAAGACTAGATTGTCAAAAAACGAATGACATTTATAATTGATTTGAATTTTTTAGGTTAGGTAATTCGTCTTATTCTCTCGGAAACAAGAGGAAGTTGACGGGAAGATTTCATACGTATTATTTTATTTAACACTTGTTTAGATAACTACAGGAAAAATCGAAGTAAACAAGTAATAAGTTATTGATTTATTGTTTACTTGCACGTACACCTGACTCCAATAAGTGCCAAAATGGCGCTGTTCGCTTTATCTCATTAGACACACTAGTCGTAGTTAATAGTTATCTCACATAACGTCCCTTGTTATGGGTTTGTTTACTATTAAATTTTAACAAAAGACGAGAAAGTAGCATTCTACATTATTCCTGAGTTAATGTTTGTATTAATCTTTTATGTAGTCGGATATGAAGGAAGTGATTTTAGCTATTTTAACCTTCGTATGTAGTGTAATTTTAGTTTTTGTATTTGTGTTGTTTTGTAAGTAGTTTTCTGTTTGGTATAACAGCTAAATAAGAACTCGTATGCGCTGTGTAAATATTTTTGAATGCCTCTTAAGCATGATCCTTTGTCTTTGTTCTAGGTTGGTACATTGTATGGAAGTGTTGTTTGTCTAAGTTTCGATTTGTTCGTGAACTCCTCGGGGGTATGTCCGATACGCCCCCAGCGTCAGAGACAAGACAACCTAACAAAACAAAAAAAATAAGAAGAGAATAATACACCAAACTTCTATCTATCTATTAAAAACAAGATACTTTCTTATCTTATATCAAGAGCTATTATTGTACAGGTCAAAATGAATATACGCTGTGCACGTCCAAGTGATCTTATGAATATGCAGCATTGCAATTTGCTGTGTCTGCCTGAAAACTATCAGATGAAATATTACTTCTACCATGGTCTCTCTTGGCCACAACTGAGCTATGTAGCTGAAGATGAAAAAGGGCACATTGTAGGTAAGTATTACTAAAAGAGTATCCAATACAATTTATGATTACTTTGCCAATTGGTAATCTAGTGTTTTTTTATTTTATTTTATTGTAGTAGTGTTAAAGATTAATCTGCTTTGTTTATTCAGGCTATGTGTTGGCAAAAATGGAAGAGGATGGAGAAGATAATCGTCATGGACATATCACCTCCTTAGCAGTGAAGAGATCACACAGGCGCCTTGGTCTTGCACAAAAACTTATGAATCAGGCTTCACTGGCTATGGTTGAATGTTTCCAGGTATAAATATACTCGAAATTTAAGTTGTTAACACGGCATTAAAATGCAGTAATCTGAGATTAAGTAACTAGTGCTTAGAACTAGTTAAATATATATTCAGTTTAGGGGCCAATATATTTACACGCAGCTCACACCTGTAACCCAAAGGGGTAGGCAGAGATCACAGACTTCCATTTGGTTTGGCCAAATGAATATCCGCAATCCGATTTTTGCCATTTCAGGAGACAGAACCTGATGGGTGGCGGCACTATATTTATATGCTGTCAATTTACATTAATTGCATATTAAGCTCTTTAGGTGTTCATGACATTAATCATTTATTCTATTTTGCAGGCAAAATATGTATCACTTCATGTGAGAAAAAGCAACAGAGCAGCTCTCAATCTTTACACAAACTCTTTAGGTTTTAAAATTCTTGAAATTGAACCGAAATATTATGCGGATGGAGAGGATGCATTCTCTATGATGAGGGATCTAAGCGCTTTTGCTGCAGAAAATAAGACAGATAGTGATAATTTGGAAATTAAGTCTGAGTCCGCTATAGTGTCACAGTGTTAAATGGAATCATATTAAATATTTGACAAGAAACTATTGTTTTATTTACAAGGTTTATATACATCAAATAAAGCTGGGTACTGACCAACTGTTATAAGGTTGAATTGTTTGTGGTATGAAAGTGAACTTGTTAGTCACTGCCAAAGGTTTACGTAGTGAAAAGATTACAAATGTAAAAAAAAAAATATTTTTATTATAAAATTAGTCATCACAGTCATCATCCATATCTGTGAGATGATTTAATTTTAACTCTACTTTCTTTGTTCTATCTGAGTTGTCATTAGATACCTGAACTTTGTTTTTCTTCTCTTTTTTCTTTGATACACCAACAACATATTCTGGCATTATGATTTTGTTTTGTTTAACTATTGGCTTTTCCTCATCTTCAATAGGTTTGACCTTCAGTGTCTTAGATGCTTTGAAAATAGGTTTTTTAAATACAAGACTTTCATGTGAATCTTCATCCATTGCATGTTTTTCAATATTTCTTTCTTCTAATTCACGTATCAGTGCTAATGCCGTTGCGGTGTTGGTAGCATCAGACATTTGTTCAGCAGTCACATCTGATAAAGAGTAATAAACCCATTTATCAGGATTCTTTACATGATCAGGTACCGTTTTTGAACGAAGACAATTTCGTAGTTTTGCTTCTGGACGCTTAAATATGCTCTCTTTTCCAACGAATTTCTTCATTTCATTTTTAAGTTTTCGATAAGCACTCCTATCAATAATTCCATAATCTGTATCAGGGGAGGCCTTGTTTGTTTTCGAAAAGCTATATTGTTCTTCAGCATCTTTTAAAGTGTTAAACAGACTCTTCTGTCTTTCGAAATATGAAGACATATTTACAGTACCTTAGTACCGCTAGGGTATTTAATGCAATGAATTCACAAGTAATATTAAATTTGTATAAATTAAATTCTTCTGAGACGGAGATAAAAATAAATCCTTATTTTTCTATAAACACTTGTTTCAATTATTTTGACATTGACATATGTCTTTTTTTTAATTTTAAGAATTTAGAAGCAAATGGTTCATATCATTAGTCTACTATCAACTTTTTGTGTTTAATGAAAAAATATTAACAAATTCATTGTTAAAATCATATCACAATAGAATCGAATGTTGATTGCGTTGGTAATGGGAATATTCTGTCGGCCGATTGACTTATTTGGAGCAAAACTGAAAGCACTAAGAAGTTGGCGCTACCTCCAGGAGTGGACTTCATTCCAATTTAAAAAAAAATATTTTTTAATTAATTTTTGTTAAGAACTTTAAAAATTATCTAAAAAAAGATATTTTTGAATGAAACTTATCGGAAGTCGTTGTCATAACTACAGTCCACAGAGTACTTTGTATATAAAACAAAATATTTTTCTGTGGTACATTTAGTGCTGCTGTTATTTTTATCATGCTGACATCTATAGTGAGCAAAGGGAAGTTCTTCTCGCCATTTAATACATAAATGATAGATGTCACTTCCACACCAGCATTATACAAATATTTTATGTTGAGTATGTGTAGTATATTGTTGTTCAGTTTTCATAGCACACCTTTGCAGTTCAAGTTAACTGTTACATTACTAAAATTTTTACTTAATATTCAATTAATAAAAATGTCCTTCATTTCTTTCAATAGAATTAAAGCAACGAATTAACAATATAAATAGTTATTTTGAACAACCAAAAGCCTTTTGAGCTGATTCCCACCACGTAACTCAAAAAGGTTTTCAAATTTTGCAAACTGTAGGGATTCTTTAAATTCGTTTGAATAACGTGCAGAGATAATCGGAAACCTACTAAGGGCAGTTCGGCAATTGAACACCCACGGATTATAGCAGCATATCTTTTGGAATCGTACAGTACAAATACTAATGTGTATCAAGTTAATAACATTATCCTTGACCAAATGGATAACAGAAAGGTTTACCAAGTGTCGGTTCAACAAGTAGTAAAGCTTATGCTCATATTTACAGTGGCGTACCGGGCAATGGGTTAACGCGGACTGGTATTAACAACTGATTAGATTAAACTCATATGTGTTTGGTAATATTAATTGTATGTTCGGGTCGGCTCTCTATGGAAAAGGAAAACCTTTGCCAACTTAGATAAGAATATAATGATGTTCGCCTCGCTTTTTTTCTGCTTTTTAGTCTCAAGGTACTGGGTACTAGCCATTTTTCTCCTTGGAGTAGTAAAAGAAAATGTAACTATATCACTTTCATAACAAAGATCAATCCCAATACTCAATTTAATAAAATTATTTTATTTCTGAAAGCTTTTAAATAAGATGTAATGTGAAACCGGAAACACTTGACGGTCACCAACGACAAAATTACCAAGTAGTCTTGTAATGTTTAATGTAAATTGAAACTGTACAATAAATAAGTCTTACATTGTTATCGGAACAGACCTCGAAGTAACCAATATTCCGTTGGCATTAAATATTAAAAAGCTGGTTTATAAGTAACAGTAATAATTCCAAATTACATGACTCATTGAGTGGTGCTTACGCATGCGTAGAGTGGCCATGATCCATGATGCTTTTTAAAATACTTCTACTTTATTACTCCAAAAAATAAAGTTAGACGCAGTTTAGTTAATCACTTGTTTTAACCCTTTGACCACCGGTGATATTATGGACCTCAGCGTGGTTATAAAAGAGCATGTTTTGCCCTTAAATATGTATCATTATAACTGCTCCCAATATAAGTACTTTGTCATTTATTTGTTAAGACATTTCTGAAGCAATACGCATGAAGCATAACACAATTCAACAATCATGATTTCTGATAATATCTAATTTCAGCTTGCGATAAAAGGGTTGGCATGTTTAAAATGTAATTGAAACAATGTTTTTTTGCTTAGATTTTTAAATCCCAATAAATATATTAAGACCGTCATAAATCGTTATTTAAATTAAATCTTGCCGCAGTTTTCTTAATGTTTGTTAACATTGACTTGCGGTAGCGGGCGCAAGCGTGGTAGACGAGCGGTCTTGTGTTCACATTGGCCGCGAGGCGTTTGCGTGATCGAAACATACTTTGCTTCACTACTAAAATTTAAATACACTTATTCAATAAATATTTTTCCACAAAACATGAAACCTTAAAGTTGCTTTTCAGATATTTCATTGGATTTGAAATTACGAGTACAATTCCGATTCAACGAAACTAATGGTCACCCTACAGCAAATGAAGTGGCGGTTAAGTTACGCTACTTATCGTGGGTTTTGGAGAATACAATCCCAAAAAAGTTTCGTCTCACAAACCAACTGCTAACAATCTTAAATTTTACTATAAATTGTTTATTACTTGAATAAAACACTTATTTAAAAACACTAAGGTTTATAATTTACCAAGCTTTGCCGTAAGTATCAAACCTAACAAATCAGAAAATAATAACTTACAAATATCTTTACTCACTGCCTTCAAGATCCCAGCCCTATACAGATGAATATGGTAATGGCCAGTAAAAGACTTAAACTTCTGTTCTATTCTACGTATATAAAAAGCTACATACATAAACTTATAATGCTTGTTTTCTAATAATTACAATTGAAACTTTATGATTTATACAGTATTAAAACATACATATATTTCTACTACTTATAAATTATGTATTTACATATATTTATTTAACCGGTCCTCATTTACCAGAATATTATCGGCCTTTGTTGAACGTATTGTGTTACGATAACACTTTAATTAAATTGAAAAAAGCCGAAATACGTATAATACGTTTTTAAATTAACAGGACAATCTCAATTTTATATTCAAATATATTTTGATACTTGAATAGGTTCATTCATTACTTCGGCTTCGTTCGCCTAATGTACTCCTTATCCTCCTACATCGTGTCGTCAACGACAAAATTTTTGTAGCGCCCCATATCGGGCGTAAAGTACACCAAAAATCTAATACTAATTTTAGTATAATTGACGATTAGGATATGAAGGCAACTGTCACAACTATTTATTAGCCCACTGTTCCCATCGTGTCAAATCAAATGCTGGGTATTATACCAAAATAATAACGATTGAAGAAAAAATCCATTTTTATGACAGTTTTTTTGTTTTTGTGAAATATTAACGAAATCACGAATGCTTTACTTTGTACCTATGAGTGAAAAATAGAAAGGAGATGAAACCTTGTGTTGGAGTTGTTTTTATTAGCGCTGCTGAAATATACATAAATAGTGCTCGCTTTTCACCTGTCTGGGCTAGGTATTTTTGCAGAAATTTAAATGCAGAGTTGGTTCTTATTTAGTAACTATAAATTAAAGTGTAACAAACTATCAAAATTAACAGGAAGAATGTTATTTTTCGTAATGGATGAATTACATATTATGATTTTTAGAACTTACAAAATAATACATAAATAAATTACAGATCACATAGCCCATAGACATAAAAAAATTATGAAAAAAAATATATGAGTTGTCATTATTTTTTAATTTATTTCGTAATTGAAAAATTTAAAACAAATTTGTAATAATTCGTTGCGCACATTGAATAGAATGTAAATCAAATTAAATTTCAACTGATGTGAGATGAAGGCTGCTAAGGTTTTGTCAATACCGATGTTGACGGCTGAAAACAGACAGATCTGTTTGTTGTTATCGGCGTGCGCATGCGCGCGATAGTTCGATGGCGGCCGGGCACACCTCGACCGGCCAGGCACTCAACGTTCGTGGCTCGCGCTGCCATCACGCCGACGAAAACCGCGGGCTAATATTAGCCCCCCAGCGTGACTCTATACCTAAAGAGTCTTAGTGCTAGCCCGCAAACGTGACACCGCGTCGCGTGCTAACCTCGCACTGAGCCCGGCTCGGGTTTTTCCGCGAGAGCTCGCAGGGCGGGCGGCGCGCGCCGGCACCACCCTATCTTCCCAATAAGAAATCAACCTTATAACCAGTCGCACGTCCTGAAAATAGTCTATGAATTGCTGTAATTTTCACATATTTTCAGTATAAAAGTATTTTGTGCAGTGATAGTTGAAAATTTTGAGATTTTCTTGTGAAATGTGAGAAGGGGCAGAGGGACATAACAACAGGTAACTATTTGTTGTCAATGGCTGTATCATATGTCGCGTAAAAAGTACTTTCTACTAGTATTGACGTTTTTCTCAATATCCTTCTACGTTTAGATATGAAAAAATAAACAATAAGAGTGGTTTAATTAAGTAGTTAAATTGTTTTTAATGAATTTAATATTTAAATTTAGCACCCTTGTAGCAACCATATGGCATGAACAATGAAATATGAATTAATTAGAATAAAAGGACCAATTAATATAGGATTGCTACGCGAGACATATTGTTTTGTTGTTGAAAAAAAAAAGTCAATTATTTACTTTAGCACATTTATTATTATAGGTTTGATTACGTTGCGTAAATAACTGATTCAAAATCATAATTGAAATTTCATACAATTTTTCTCTAGTTACATTTATAATTAAAATAAAAATTATAAACGTGCTGATAATAAAACGTAACGAAATTGAAATTACACATTATTCATACACGATATTTATTATAACTTATTGTAAAGTTTTCAATTTAATATTTAGTCCTAGGTTATTTGATGTGGTTAATGCTGAAATTAGTTTTCCTGTGACCTATTTCTGATGAGAAAGGAGTTTACAATGATTGAGCTTCCAGCTGCGCGTTTGCCTGTTGCTTTACAATACAACCTGCGCAGACATCTTGAATGACGTTGTACTTATTTCTATAAATAATTTTAAGTTATCTAAATAATTTAAATACAAATTCCCTAAATATGAAATTCTGTTTTAATTAACTAAGGTTAGAAGAAGACGCTAACATAATAATGTTTTAAAATAAATTCTTTGTACACAAGATATAATTTATTCTTTACTAAATACTAGCTTTTGCCCGTGACTCTGTCCGCGCGGATTTAAAAAAACTTAATAAGTAGCCTATTTGTTCTTCCAGACTATATTCTATATATGTTACAAATTTATCTGATCTGTCTAGCAGTTCCGAAGATACCTTCAAACAAAAACCAATCAATTCTACCATCCATCTAATTCTAAACATTCGCATTTATAATAACTTTATAATGTTTTTAGTAAAATTAATACTCCATTATATGCGTAACTCTCTTTAATATCAACTTAGTATATTTTGTCTACACTAGACAAGATACGTTAGCAGTAATTTTTAGGCCGATTTAGATGCAAGTTTGCCAGACTGGAGATACAACATAGTTATATTTTTTGGAGTTATAGTTAATTAGAGTATAGTGTGGTAACAAAAGCTTTTTTTTAACAAAAGGGATCAGAAAATAGGGTTACCGGTAACTATAAAAATTTCGTAATAATGCATTTATTTTAAATTTACTAATCAATTAAATCGAAAGTAATAGATTTAAAGATACTTTTGTCTTTACTCAATTGCCTCAATAATAAGTAATTTGTATACTTTAAACAAGAACGCTCACTTTCTGACTGTTACAAACGAGAGGTGTCAGTTTTCAATGCCGCAGCTGTACAAACTCTTAACGTAGAACTCTATTGCCGTAACACTTGATATAATATATATTTAAGTCACTGTTTTTTCAAAGAAAATGAAAAGGACGACAATATTCATACAAGTGTCAAGTCAGTGGAGTTCTACTGTTATATAAACCGTCTGGTATCTTCGCGCAGAACCAATTATATTTTTTAATTACACATTTCAGTAATTTACATACACGAACGTGTTAAACTAATTTACTGTTATATTAAACAATGTTTTATTATCTGTGCACCTAACATGAATATTCGTGAAAATCGTCTTCGTATCTTCATCGTCAATTATGTCAAAATTAGTATATGAGATTTTTGGTATACTTTACGTCCAATATATGCGATGCACAAATTTGGTCTATAACGATATGATGGCAAATGTCACAAAATATTCGTGCTTGGCTCAATGAATGTATTGAAAATTAGTTACTATATATTAATATTAAAGATTACAGATATCAAAGATGTAATAATGTGAAACGTAACGAATTCTACTGTTGAAATTTTCGTACAAAAACATAATTATCTCTGATTTTTCAAAGAGAGTTCCTGCCTGGTTTATATTACGCCAGCAAAGTAGGCCTATAACGCTTAAAATCTCAACAATAAATGGCACCAGTGAGCCCAAACAGTCCATGTCAGGTCAGTGTTACTATCCTATTGTACTGGTATAATATAAATCAGGCATTATACTCGTATTATTAACAGGAATACAAGGAAAACCTGATTTTAGTCAGTGCATTGGATTATTAACGTTCTAATATTTGGATTGAATATATAAATACATTTGGCACATCGCCAGTAATTTTGAATCATGTATATTTTTTTAAACAACTGGCTTTTCACCGCCACTTCGTCCAAGTGGAAGTTATTGGGTATATTAGACTTTAAAACAAACGTTTACCCCTTATTTTTGACATTTAGAACATAAATGAAAATTATCGAAAAACGTTTTTATTTGGCAGTAATTCTGTCGAAGAAACATCTCTCTACTTCACAAACTTTCATCCCCCACTTAGACTTTTAGGAGACAAATTTTGTAAAAACCTTTCATAATGATCAAGTAACTATACTAAACTATGTATTTATCTTTTGGCATATAAAAAAATTGTTAACTTAAAAAATTATAAATGTAAAGCCAAGTATATGGTTATGTGTTCAAAGGTAAGTTTAGCAGTTAGTAATTTGTGGTTAATTTTGTGATGTAATATTTAAAACAGACAACAAAATCATAATATTACCTTGAGATTGGAAGGGGATATGGATTGGGTAGAGGAGAGGACTCATAGAAGGGGAGAATATCCTCTTCCTGTGATCTCCTTTGCCGATTAAAGTTCGGCAATGCATATGCAAATGCAGATTTGTTTGGAAACGATCGCTTTGCTATTATATCGAATCTAAGTGATCGCTTGCTCGTTTGCTATAATAAAAAAATCTAATAACAGTCAAGTTTTCTTTTTTTAGTTTTCGTTGCCAGTTACAAAATCGGTTCGCTAAATTCAATAATATGTAGTGACAAAATATAATTACTTGCAACTACAAAAGAAAAATATACTTTTCATTGTTTTCATTTCCTTAGAAAAAAAACAGAGTTTACAATTTGTTTTTGCACAAGTCTTTTAGCAGTGGATCTCATGGTAAACCTTGACAATATATGTTACATTTTATTATTCAAATTTTTGCTTTTCTGGGGCATATATTCAAAAATTTTAATTCCTAGTTAAGTTTACGCCATTAGTACGTGTACACTGACCTTAACGACTACTTAATAAGTATGACCAATCGTGACGTCAATGTAACGTATCACTTCTGTGTCAGACATCGGTGCAAGCGCACTTGCCACTAGAAGCTCGACTCATGTCCGTTCGCGGACAAAAACATTAAATATGCTTATAAATTAAAATGGAAAAGTTTCGCATGGCATTACGAATCTACTGTGAAATTCCTTTGGCAGAATATTCCATGCTTTCAGCTAAATGATTAATTCAAGTCCCAAAGGCGCACTATATTAGTTCCATCTCTGCAAACTGCTTTCAGTACAAGTCGTGAATGTCGAGGAGTAAAGAACGAGTTAACTGTTTAGTTACTAATGTTTACTATTGGAATTTGTCTGACTGTATATTATTTTGTATGTTTCTATGCTGTTACTATTGTATGGTAAGTTATATGCTTATTTATGTACATGTTTCTAAGTGTAACTTAAAGCTATGCTAGAACTATTTATAAAAAAGTATATATAAGTTCTGTAGGGAAGTGACATTAATTCTTGGTTTTCCTTTAGCTCACTGGATAAAAGCACTAGTTATTTTTCTCAAGTTGCATATTGTGTAATTTTTAAATTGTTTAAACTTTCGTGAGACATCATAATTAATTAATTAAGAAACGGCTTAACTCAAACGTGAGTTAAGCCGTTTCTTAATTAATTAATTGTGTAATTTTTTTCACTTTTAAACTTTAATTTGCCAAAGAGATACCGGATAAAAAGGTTGCATATTGTTTTTTGTTTAATAATAATTTTATCAGAATAAGATTTAATTACATAAAAAATAAAATAAATTGTTTTAAACTCTATTAAGATTAATGATTTAACAATTTTTATATAAAAGCTAAACGATCTAATTTGCTGAAATCGGAGAAAAAGCTAACTTATATAAAGCTTTCATTGGCTTGAACTTTTCTCAAAGTCATAACTTTCGCAACTTTATTTTGAAGGGGATGGAAATTGTAATGAAGGTTCTTCATTTAACTTCTTGGGCTTAATTTTAATTTAACGTAGACGAAGGGCAGACGCATACCTTTATTATTGTATGAATGAATCTTAAATTATAAATGCGAATGTTTAGATGGATGGATGTTTGTTTGAAGGTATCTCTGGAACGATTCAACGGATCTTGATGAAATTTGGCATAGATGTAGAACATAGTCTGGAAGAACACATTTATTATTTTTTTCGCGCAGACGTGGTCGCGGGCAACAGCTAGTTTAGGAAATAAAAATAATACTGCCACACTCGACTCGAGCGACTTATTCTAGATTTTATGTGAAATTTACCTTAAATACATTAACCATCGAGATAGTATAGCGCATTACCATCATGATTAATTTGAACAAAGATGATTCAGTAACGCGTTTCATACTAATGAGTTCACTTCATAAATCTGTACCGCGTATTTCTGGCCTGGGTTTCTGACCTTCTCGAGTTTATGTCGATTTTAACATCTCACTCAATAGTACTCGTCATAAAACGTAGTAACGACTCATCAGTAAAACATCGTGACCTGATTTTAAAATGCGAAATAAATAATAGATTTTTGCGATAAAAATGAAATAAAAACGTTTTTTTCGCTTCGATCTTACTCATCGATAATCGAACGATTTTATACTCAGTTACTTCGTTGAATTGCAAATTATTCGTTAATTCAAAATATATTGTGAGCATGGATTAAGTTTGTGAAAGTTATATTACGCAATTACAGTGGAAGGAATTTTCTTCTATTTTCATTTTTATGACTATGATTCATTTCTCTCGCTTTTCTACACATACAGTTTTCGTATTTTTAAAGCCTAGCAACCGCGTCGTCTAAAAAAACCATGCCTTGCCTACGAATAGTTTTATTAAAAAATATGTTTTTAATTATTATTTATTGCTCAACATGTTATTAATACTCTGTTCTCTCACGTTTCAGTAATAATATTTTCCGTATAGCAATTGAAATCATGAAACAAAACACGTTAAATATTAAACGCTTTAGAATTTACACTGTTTATTTGAGAAAAATTTAGTAATTTAAATTTCCGTTAGTCGATCGATCCGTTCTTCCACATCTTTAGTTTCGACAATAATACATTTTATGAAAAAACCTTTTGATGTTTAAAAAATGTTAAACGATGATTTTTCCTTTTGATTTCGTTTGGCAAGGCGGGCATTTAGTTGGGTTACTCTTGACCCAGTTATCTGGATGTAGGACGGAGCCCGGCCGGCACCATCCGGCACCGGTAGCCCGCGCATGCGTTCTCCAGAGCTTTCCATTTTAACTCAAATATAAGTATCTGGGTCCTGAAGTAAATCGTAGATAATGTAATTTATGTTTGTTATTGTAATATAAAATACTAAAGCCAATGAATTACGAATTCATTCCGATATGACGATTGATACAGACAGAAGAGAACTACATAGTACTATGCCGACCCTTGGAAAACAGGGCAGAAAGGTGATGATTTAAGTAGATGTCATTTATTCATAAAAATAATTGAACAAGATAAATTAGGCCCCCAAAAACAAAATGATTCGTTTGTCTGCGGGTGCGGAGTACGCTCATTATATATTTAATGTTGTTACATTACAGAAATAACGTATTTTTTCATTTGTTTCATGTTTTTTTCTTCCTAAATAAGTTGGAAAATGTCGATACTCCTTTGTCGTTGTTAGCTTGAGAGATAATCTAAAAGTGCAGTATCCTAATGTACAAAATTGAACTCTGACATTTTTGCATTTGTTGCCATAACTCAAACTTCAACTATAAACGCGTTAACAGTCTTGACACTATCATAATGTTGACTAGCTTATTACGAATCAGTGTCCAATGTTAATGCGCTAACTAAATATATTTTGTGTATTGTATCTTTTGAAGTCCATATGTAGACATACAAAATTATTTTTCTCTTTGCCGCCTCAGGAAATACAATGGTGGACACACAAATAATACGACTAAACAAAGTTGTCAGCTCTCAAGATTCAATGTCACTTATTCTGTAAAAGGTCTTATTACCGCACGTCAATTATTTGAGTAAATAACAAATGCTGAAATGTATTATTGTTATGTTAATGCTAAACTGAAAAGCAATTTGTTAATACAAATGATTAAATATTTAATTTGAAGTAAAACGGGAAGCAGTAGTATTTACTTGTTTTAGAAATACTTGAAGCAACGAGTAATATCTAATAATAAAATTGACAGGCAACATAAATAGGGTAATGTATATATATGCTATTTGACACCCGTTAATTTCATGATATGGTCATTGTGACTGCATCATTGTGTCATGATGGTCACTTTGTAATTGTTAAAAACTGTTGAAAATAGAAATTATTCGAAAACTTGGACAAAGTCAATGAACACTCTTGGTACTTGAACAAAATCACTTTATATTTTAACTGTTTAAAAATTTAAATAAAGAACAGAGTATCTAATATAAGTTTGAATTCACGTAGATCTCCGTTTCCTTGTATTTGTATACATTTGCAGAAGCATAATAAAATAAATGGTGTCCAACATTAGCTTGCGGGCGATTCGAGTGCATTCATTTCCGCGTGTCGCGACTGCTGCTGGGCGCCTAGTGCCGAGTGCCAAGTGCCGAACGCCGGCTATTTCCGAAAGCAACTTCTATCATTCTGAGCTTTGCATACTGACGCTTAATATGACTTTCCCGTATCTAAATGTATCATCTTATGTACGAACATATAGCATGTTTTAAAAGTGTAATGAGTATCGCGAAAAATAAGATTATCAAAGACAAAAAACTGCTCCGGTGGATAACTAAAGTAGCTCATAGCTATGTCAATGACAAAAAATGTAACAAGATTGGCTTATGTTTTGTAAAATTTTATATGCCAAAGTGTAGTGTAGTGTAGCTACGTCTAAATCTTACAAATATTATAAATGCGAATGTTAAGATGGATGGATGTTTGTTTGAAGGTATCTCCGGAACGACTCAACTATCTATGGATCTATATGAAATTTGGTGCAAATGTAGAATATAGTCTGGAAGAACACATAGACTACTTATAAAGTTTAGTTTTTAATTCCGTGCGGATAGAGTCGTGGTCGACAGTTAGTGTTTAATAATTTAAAAATTAGAATAAAAACCTAAAGCTAGAGTCAGATCACTAACGTATGTGAGTTTTTTCTTATTTCTATTGGTAGATAATATTTGCGAACGTGTAATAATGAAATGAGCGCGCACGCGATATTCAATGGGTTAATTAATAAATACCTTGTACTGGTGCAAGGCAGATATTTGGCAATCGGTGAGCATTATCGCTCTTAAGGCGCACCTTGCGCAATTAGGATTCACGCACTGATACAGAACGTAGAGGACGATTAAAAACCGTGTTCCGACTATTAAATATATCTCGAAAATTATTTTTATATAAATTAAAACATTGACTCTGAGTATTAAAAACATTTTTTTAAAGTTAAATACACATATTTAATCATATATTATTAAACTAGTGGCCAAGCAGCATGCGTAAAATGACGTGGCCTATGGGACGAGGAAAAAAATATTTTCACCGTCCCAAATGTCCCAAGTTTTCAGTCAACTTTTTGGTTTCCTTAATGTTCGTTAGTCACTCTTTATGCCCATGCAACAGCACATATAATGTGAATTTTCAATAATAAAATAAATGTTTATTGGCAGACTAACAAATTAGTTATTTGAACCAACGCAATAAGAGTATATTTAAAAATGCATGTACTTTAACTTTCACATATCTATTATTGTTTTTATTAGTTGTAAGTCTACCATGTTAACAAGTAAATATTTAAGTTTTTTATTCCGCGCGGACAGAGTCGCGGGCGATAGCTAATCTTAATATATATCAAGAAAAAACAAAAACATAACTCATATGTATACGCGATAAAATGTACTATCATCAGCTCCAGTGCAACAAAAACACCATTATGTTTTTAGTGGTTCCTAATTGAATATAGAGTGGAACATATTTATGCGTTGCAAGCCGTTACACTCGGATCTCTAAATATAGGGCAATACCGACCGAGTCCATAAAGCTACGGCGGTATATAGGTCAGAGGCGAAATAGCTATCGTAAAATGTCTCTGATGTTACGAAATTGAGTGCATTTCTCATCAGGCCAGTTATAACATGCGGAAAATGATTGCAACATGCTTCGATTGTGCAGGAAGTGTTCGTGTAAAGAATAGTCGGACGTAGATAATCGCCTAAAATAAGATTACTCCAATTTAATTTTATTACTACATATATGTCTATTAATTTATCGGTTTTAAACTTAATATTTTATTCATGTTTTTATTGTTTTATGTAAAATGAGTCTTGTCTTCTCTATAGTGGTCTAGTTCTAGACGTAGTGTACTATACTTTGCTGTATAAATAGGAAACGTTGTATCAAGATATGTATGCATCCGAAAATATGTAAAAAGGAAATCGTTTTCAGAAGCGCGCTCGAGGTATATTTTTGTTTACAAAGGAGGAATGCGCGGCGTGCGTCATGACGCATCAAGTGTTGACGCACATTTCGCCAAACCGACGGCTTTCCATCAACATGGGTATTAAGTATATGAAAATTATCTGTATTATACAAAGATAATATGAAAACTTATGGAGCGTTTCCGAAAATCATACAATGGAAACATGCCTATAGATATAATAGCGACAAAAGTTTAATTGATTAAAGTTATCTGTAGTATTGAAATTAAAATAAACTTAATACAAATAGTCCAAGTAATTGAATTTAAAATAAAATGTGGTAGGCGCGAAATATACGTGATCCAATTAAATTGTAGTTACAAGGCAAATAAATGTTAAGTATCAAATCATTAAGCACCTGAATGAAGTAGGAACTGAATCGGTCTAAAATTCGCGTACCTGTACTTATTGCCCTTGCCTGTTTCTGTGTAGTTTAACACTTCGCTGTTGCTCTCTGCGTTGAAGGCAAAATAAAGACTCTTTGTAGTATGATGGTGAGGACTGCCCATTGAGTTTATAAAAGTACTTATTTTGGATTCTTTTTCTTGGTAAATTAATATGAAATATATTTCGCTTTAAACTGGACGTTAATATTAAAACAAATGAAACGTAACTTTTCAATCACATACTTAAAATATGCATAAACTATGTATAATTTTTTTTCTTAAAACAATTATTATAATTCAAATACAATATATTACTTTCCGTTTTTTACAGGTCTGATAAGAAGCGGTCAACAAAATGACGATAGTAACGAACCCTGCGCGCTCAAACTCCGAGGATGAGATCGACGCGGGCTGCGAGATCATGCCGTGCGGCGAATCCTCTGGCCTCACCATCGACGATAACATGCGCCTCTACGACGACGAGAAGCAGAGCGACATCGTCTTCGTGGCGGGTATCAACGGCGACACCTGGCGCTATCCGGGTCACAGGCGCGTGCTCGCCGCCACCAGCCCCGTCTTCGCCGCGCTGCTCTCTGCCAAGACCGACGTCATCGTCGTGGACTACATTGACCGGCGCGGCTTCGACCAGCTCCTGCGTTACCACTACTGCGAGCCCACCCAACTCAACTCCGTGGCCACGGCGCGCTGCTCCCTCGACGCTGCCTACAAGTTTCTGTGCCCGCAGCTCGCCGAGCGCTGCGCGCGCCGGCTTGACGAGATGCTGAACGCCAGCGTCGCGCTCGAGATCCTGCGTGACCTGCGCTTCATGTGTGCACGGCTGCCGGGGGCCGCATCTGCGCCGCCGTTGCCCTCGCTCACCAACGATACGGCCGCGCGCCTGCTCGCCCAATGCTCCTGCTGGTGTGACTCTCTCGCGCACAACGCCCTTCTAGTGCTCGACGAAAACGCCGACGAAGCGCTCACTGATGAGCGGCTCGAAGAGCTCACTTACGAAGACCTCGCGCTGATCGTAAAGCGCGATACCCTTCGCGTATCGAGTGAGCTGGTGTTGGCGGAGGCACTGTCGCGGTGGAGCACTGCCGCGTGCAAGCGGACCAAGCGCGAGCTAACGCCAGGCAACAAGCGCGCGGCGCTGGGCGAGCTAGCGTACTGTCCACGCTACCTACTGCTGGCGGGCGAGGAGCTGGAACGCGCGCTAGCGTTGGAGTTGCTCGAGCCGATGGAACGCGCATTGGTAATGGCGCGAGCGCGCAAGCTGTCTGCACCGGTGCCGGTGGGCGCGGAGCAGGAGGGGTTGCTGCGGCAGTGGGCGCGCCCGCGGCCCACCACGCCCGCTGCGCTGCCTGTGCACCTCAGCGCGCGCTCCGAACCTGCGGATGTGCAGCCTAGCAAGCTGTGCGCGCGTCGCGCCAAGCGTCCCAAGCGGCCGAGCTTCGCGCCAGAGGAAAGGAAGGCCCCGAAGCGCGGCTGCTGCACCTCGTTCTGCGACGGTCTGTTGAGAGCCTTCATCTGCCTTTTCGATTGAATTACAATAATCGTTTGTCGCAGATGCTACTCTCCAGGTATTGTTTGTTAGTATGTGAAATCGTTGTTCAATGTGAAATCTTCCTAGACGGCAACACTTTCCTTCTATCTTATATGTATGTGTCTACAAAAACACACTATTCAATACATTAGGTCGTCTCTATACGGACAAACGAAAAATATCTTCGCTACATGAAGAGTTTATTGTATAAATGTGTAGAAAAAATAATTTATTACTTAGTAATACGAGCGTAACTATATTATGATGACTTTTCTGTAAAAATATCGGGTATACTATGTACTATGTACAATCTTTGTATTTTTCAAAAGTTTATACTAAATCATAAAAAAAATATCAGATGTTATATTTCCAAACAAAATTAATCCTCAAGGAGGTGGACGGAAATTTAAGTTGTACAAAATTGTCATACATTTTTTCTGTCGGTTATTTTTGTATATGAAATGCATTTAATGTAGTACTTATTAAACATGATGCATTATTTCCATGTTATAAAACAAAATGTAACTTACTATAATCTTGTGTCGCTTTGGTGTCTTTGTAGTAAAATCTCGTGCTTTTGTTTAGAGAAAATTGTTGTCAAATTATTCGTCGTTTGCTTCTTTTTTGTTCTCATATCAAATTGTCAAACAATTTGCAGGCGGAATCTAGCCGCGGGCTTCTACTGGCGAAAGACTTGTACTAAAGCATATTGTCAACACTAATTTTCTTAAAAAAAGAGAGCTGACGATACATTCATGTACAGATGTTTAGGCAGTGACTTACGTTTAGGATTTACTTTGTTGCATTTATAATTAGCGAATTTTCTCGAAGTTAGTGTAATTATTTTATTAAGATAGAAAAAATCTTCCAAAACATTTTTTTGCTAAAATGTTTACTTTGCTAGTCCTATATTAAGTAAATTAATTAGCTTTAATTAATTTCAATTGTACTTAGCTTTATAAATCTCAATAATCAATTCACAGATTATGTCCACTGCCTTTTTTGTTACTTAGTTGTAAATTTACTTTTTTTAATATAGAATTTATACTTATTTAGTCTGTGCCATATTGATTATTGATATTAGTGTAGAATCAATGTCATAATTTTAAGGACTTAGGTAAAATACCTAGTACAATTTAATTAGGTGCTTTTTAATGCATTTAAATTAAATACCTATTTAATTTTTTAATTTTTATCTATGTGGCCTTGTGTATTTTTTTTTTAGATTTTATGGCTTGTTTATTGGACCTTAAAGCCAAGTGATTATTATTATGCTTTGCCATAGACAATTGACATATATTATTTTGCAAATGATAGATTTTTTTTAAATTTTGATTTAGATCATAGATCATTTTTACTCTGTGTACCCTTTATAAATGTTTTAAACAATATATACTTATGTAGGTGGCTTTAAACACAATTTAAGTGTTTCTTTATAACGTTTTAAACGATTAATTCAATGTTAAAATGGAAAAAATTAATGTTAACTTGTGTTATTTAAATACACGATATTATTGTAATCAAAATTTTCTTGATGTTTATTGATGTTCAGCTGAGAGCTGATTTAATGTATTTCATGAAAGGAAATAAAAAGAATTCCGTCATACTTTCTTGCTTTTATTGATCGTTACCGAAATATTTATATCTATAATTAGAAAATTATTTTCCTATTACATATTTATTTTCACTTATACTTTTTTTTAATACACATTAATTCATAAAATAGAGCTGTTTAGAGATTAGATCATGAATACAATTTTATATAAAAAAAAATCTTGTATTTTACAGTTTAAATTTTTTCAACAGACTGTTTTGGAAAAAAGATTTGAAATGTTGATTAAGAAGTGTTAACATAACTTATTTCCTTGAGAAAAATGGATTTTGCTGCATTTTTTCACTTTTCATAGAGACCAAAAACTATATTTCTTCCCACATAGAGTTTCTTCGTATTGGTGAATGGCATGATGAACTAGATGGCGTGTATGATATATTTTCTCTCTTTTCTAACATTTCTACTTTTTCCAATATATTAGCAATTGAATTTTCAGCAGCGTTGAGGTCTTTACGCAATGCTATAACTGTTCTTTGTAGGCCTAGAATAGAATTGATCTTCGAGTCAACCATTTCAATTTTATTTTTAATTGATTCTCGCGCTAAATTTGTTTTTTCTACTTCGTTTGCGATTTTCGTATTAATAGCTCGACTTAAATCTGAGAATTTTTTTATTGAATTTGCTGCCATTGCACTGTCCATGAGTCTACCATCGCCAGTGTTAGTCGACGTATTGCGATATTTATAACCGAGGCTTCTTGTATTGTAATAACTCCAATAGCACATTCTATCCATATTGATATATGCAATGGCAAAATTCGATAATAGAAGATTGTTGATAATGATGAAGTATTAAGAACTTTTACTCTACATCTAGTAGGTATTTTACGCAAAATTTTATGATTTTGATTCCCGAAAAAAATAAGTATTTACCAAATAAATCGATGCCTGACTTTTATTTTTTTAATACCAAATGTCAAATTTAGACGAATTCATGCCAAATGTTGACAGCAAATAAATTGTGCAAAAAGATTTTTTAATTAAAGAAGGAAGTTACGAAAAGGGAGCCATCTGTTGGAGACCTTTGTTTTGGTTTATGGTTTACGCAAAAAGCAATAGAAAAAAAGGTTTATTTGCTGGCCACCAGAGGTCGGTTAAGTATTCGTAAGGACTCTATTTCAAAATATATTTTGAATGAAAAAATAAACGAAATGCCATCTATTGGGCACTTTACACACTATTTTTTGCGTAAACATGGTTGTGAAAAATTAAATAGAGATGGCGCTATAATACAAAGTAGTGTACTGTAAGCTGTAATGTGCACAGCAGTTGAAAATAACAGTTTTAACTCATACGAAGTGAAATCCTTAGATATTTATCATATCACCCCTGGCCTAATTCATCAGTGATAATATATAGGCTTTGACGATTCCATTTCAACAAGTAGCATAAGCCACGGCTGCGTTGGAACAATAAGAACTAATAAATTCAGAATAAAACTAATTAAATATATTTTATGCTAACTAACATTCCTGCATTTATTTTTAAATCAAGCAAAGAAACCATTATAAAGGCGATAGAGGCGATTCTTTCATGTCTAGCCCCTTGTCTCGCCGTTTTGTAAAAGAAAAAACTATTCAGGCCGCATATTAGCAATCTATATGTATTTACGTTAACAATAGAAAAATTGTTGGTGGCTAGACGTTCATAATGTAATTCAAATTTACAAAGAACTTTAACTTTGAAAAGGACTTATTCAATGTCCACTTGAGAGTGTAATGGACAAATCAGGTTAAAAACAATAATTCAACTTCGTATTTGCACTTACAAAAGAACGTTGGAATCTTTTTTTCTTTCATTGTTCAAATAACAAAGGTACCAGCAGGTTGCCGTGTATTATTATTTAGAGTAAATTTATTTTTGATGAAGTGCAAAAGTCGGTAGAGTTGTCTTTGAAAGTTGTTTTTTTTTTGAGGCGTTTTGTTACAAAGATCATGCGTGAAGGGTTTCGCACACGTGGGGCCAATATGTCCATTGTGCTTTGTGAACTAATCTAATAGTTGGTGTGAGAACCGAGGACAAGTGTGCCTTTTTTTGCTGTCAAAGGAAATTTTAAATTATCGGCCAGATATAGAATAATATTTTTAACGGCTTACTTTATGTTTAATTTAAAATTGTAAATCGAACCATTCATTATTATTATTAAAAGGTGTTTCAATAAGATATAGTATTGTTTAAATTAAGAACCTATCGTAATTATGGGAGGGGCTTAAATGTTTGTACTAAAAATGTTTAATTCAATTTTAATTAAACGAAAATGAAGACAATTAATGCAATCGTGTTTACCGGCGGTAATTGCGAACTTATAAACTGTTCATTAAACAGGATAATTGTGGGCGAGGCTACACTCGAATAATGATCACAAAATAACGGACCGATTTCTAATATACGAAATAAACTGTAATTATAATATAACTAGCTGTCGCCTGCGACGCCCTCCGCGCTGAATTAAAAAAAAAAAACATAATAAGTAGCCTATGTGTTCTTTCAGACTATGATCTACATGTATGCCAAATTTCATTGAGATCCCTTAAGTTGTTAACGAGATACCTTTAAACAAATATCCATACATCCATCCAAACATTCGCATTTATAATATTAGTAAGATTTGAAGATTTCATTCGTTATTAATTCCGCCCTGTTCTTATAATATTATGCTCAAAGTACGTTTTAAAATCTAGGTATTTTACATAATTTTGTATGTATATTTATTGCCTTCGGGAATCTCAGATTGCAACAAGTTTGTAAAGTCTATTGCGAAATTAAAATCGTCATTGATTCATTTTTTACTGAAAATAGACAAAAAAGTAAAAATTAAGCATTTAAAATCTTAGTTATAAAGCCTAGTGCTAGTGGCTGACTAAAATAATATAAAAATAACACATATTTTGCAATGATAAATAAAAACAACACAATATTAATTAAACATGTGTGATGATAATTATGTGAATAGTAAATGAAAATATTCAGTAAACACAAACACAGTTTGATTTTATTACGTGTAGGTGTTGGAACGAAGACTTTGTCTGTTTCTAAGTATTATTAGGTGTAGATAACAGACTTAAATGTTAAGTAAAAAAAGTTTATTATGAGAGAATTTGTTTCTACGAAGATTTTAAATGGGTTATTAGTTTTCCGCGTGTATTAAAATGTAATGATATAAACAGAGTTGTTTAGATTGTCGGTAGCTCAGGGGTTAGGCACTTGATTTGCAATCTTCAGGTCCTGGGTACGAATTCCGCCATGTACCAATGTGTTTTTCGATTCTCGATATACATATGTACACTTTCCAACGTTCTTACGATGAAGGAAAACATCGTGATGCAACCTGCACGTATCTGAGAAAAAATTCAATATGTGTGAAGTCAACCAACCCGAACTGGGCCAGTGTGGTTGACTATGGCCTCCGGGCTCCGAGCCCCTCAGTGGGGACATTTAGTGAGCTGATGTTGAAACAGAGTTATTTAGACCACTTTATCTTGTTTATATTCCAAAAACGCGATTGGGTGATTAAAAAAATAAACTTCGAGTCTTCTTTTAATTCTTTGTAAGGTGTACAATTTATAGTGAAGCACACCCACTAAGCATTGCATTGTCTGTGACAGTAAATTTGCCGGGCGCCTCACATAATACCTGGCAACAATAGACAACCACTTGAAACTGAGTTCGGCACAATTTATTCCATTCTATTTACAAAAAAAAAACTAAGGAACCCCTCCTTTTAAATGTCTAAGCGCCATCGAAGTTTCTACTATTGACATTTTTTTTGTAGTCTGAACGTAAATTTGTAGTAAGATTTCGTTTGAAACAGGTCTAAAGGGTCTTTCGATGCAGGTAGAGTATTCTTGTAAGGTTGAAAAAAAGGTTCTCCCCGAAAATGATCCTTTTCGAACTATTTATGTTATGAAGAGCGACATTTAATTTATGTTTAGGTTAATAAATAAGCGTGGCTTTTTATCAATCGAAGTAGCGAATAAGTAAAAGTATTAAAGATTAGAGAGAAGAATTAATTGTACCATTATATACCAAAATATTAAATGATAAGGATGCTCGTATATTTAAGAATGGTTTAGTGTAAATAATTAGCCAATTCGGGAAAAAATTTCATTGCATTTGCGTCACGCACACTAATAACATATCGAAAAAGGGGTCGTATATCAGTATCTATATATAGACATAAATATCTATGGTTTCAATATTTCTTAAAATAAAACCTTCTTAAATTATTAAGAAATTGCAGCTTAGAAATGTTAATAATAGGCAAGACGTCAGGAAACTTTGAATAAGGTACTAATCATGCCCTGCAATTAGGATATCCGCAATTCAATTGAAGCAATTTCCAGAAACATTTGATTAGACTGGTTCATATCAAATAATACTGTCTAATATAATGTTAATACCAGCTATATCATTTTAAATATTAACTATCATTTTTTTATATAATAAACGATTGTGAGTATGTGTTTTCTTCATTTGTAGTAGTAGCAACAATAAAAAAAATTACTTTATGAGGGCCATGACTGAACACATAATGGTCCCGACATTCCCGCCACATGTGGAAAATGGGCTGAGAAATCTGATTCATGATATTAATCCTTGTCTCTGATCGCCTACCAAACATTTCGAAGTTGTAATTTGACTCCACGTAGTCGTGATGCAATAAAAAAAGTATAAGCAATGTCTATGGTGTGCTTCGAGAGTCGCTTTTTGTGACTGCTTTGAGTGGATCGTTTTTATTGAAGTTAATAGTCAGAGGCTATGCGTAAAAAGTCTTTTTGTTTTCTTTTACTCTTCGGTGTGACTGTATATTAATACTAAGTATTTTGTTTCTTGAATAATAACTTTAATTTATAAGATACTAGCTGTCGCCTGCGACTTCGTTCTCGCGGAATCAAAAACAAACATAATAAGTAGCCTATGTGTTCTTCCAGACTATGTCTCATCTAAATCTGTGTCAAATTTCATCAAGATCCATTGTCCCCTTACGGAGATACCTTCAAACAAACATCCATCAATTCATCCAACTAAACATTTGCATTTATAATATTAGTAAGATTTATAGAGAAGGCATTTTGCATTGTGCCTTTATCGATTTAACGGAAAAATATTATTAAAAGGTTAGGAATGTATTACATAGATTCAAAAATTATTACGATTAAGTCGGATAAAGACAAAGTAGAATACCTACCTAATACATTACCACAAGTTACATTATTAAGTAATGTAATATTTTTAATCGAAGTTTCTTAAAGTTAACTAGTGGTTTAACAAGTATGGTCCTTCGTTCTTTTAACAAAATACGAACAAGTAATTTCTCATTGAGTAAATTTTGTCGTTCAATACACACGACTTGTCGCTTAACTGACTTTAAATAACGTCGCCTGTCCGAACGGTCGCCGGGACGGGTAAAAAAATGATACTGTCCAATCGACACGAAGGCGCCATAACTATTAAGTAACCACTTTACCTTAAGCCACGAGAGTAGCGCTGACCGCCAATGGACTCACAGGTAAACAGAAATATAACGCATTCCTTAAACTACGGCTTTTAGGTTACTAAAAGCTTTGGCATAAGATCGTTGCGGCATTCGTGTGGTATACCTAAAAGTAAGGCAGAGCCCCTGGATTCCGGCTACGAATATCGTGCTGGAGGGAGCGATGTGCGAGTTAATTCGTTCCCTAAAAGCTCTAATTGGTCGTTTTTGTGCCCGCGGCGGACGGACGAGGCGAGGGCGAGCAAAAAGCGAGTCCGTCGCGGAATGCGCCGGTTGAATAACCAGCCGTCTGTCCTGCCATTACAGCCTATATATAAACAAAGGAGTCTGCATTGCGTAAAAATACGCTATGCCGAGCGTACCGCATCGATGTGATTTATTTTTCGTGTCGCCGCGAGCGCTCTCAGACTCGCACTGAACTTATTTACGCTGCAGCTCGTTTATTTTTTTACACGGATTATCGGAGCCGCGCCAAGAATGTCGAAACCATTCAGGCCAGTAAGTGGGCAGAGGAATTCGCCATTCATATAGCCGATGCCGTCGGAATAACGAAGTGAATTTCGGGCGCAGCGGAGACTTTCAGGGCTCGCCGGCCTAAAATTAATCTGAGTCCCACTAAAATAAAGATGCAGCGAGGGCAAATTTTACATCAGACGTCAAGGCGAGACTGCTGCATAAGCATACGTAGTTTTAAACTAGTTACGTGCATTTCTTATTTTTCATAATAAAACAGATTTTGGATAACCCTATTTTATTAACACTTTCTAGTAAAACCTACCGAAGGATCCGAATATAGCAAGGCAAATAGGAAACACTATATATGAGAAAGTAAAGCTGAAAACATGCTGCTCTTTTTTTACGCTCAATACATCAACATCAACTCACTGTACGTCTGCACTAATGGGCTCAGAGTCTATCCTAAATTGGGGTGACTAGGACATAGTTAACCACCCTGGCCTAGTGTGGGTTTGTTGACTTGACACGCATTTTTCAATTTCTTCGCAGACATGTGCAGGTGACTTCACGATGGTTTCCTTCACTGTAAGAACGTCGGATAAATGTACGTATGTAAATCGAAGATCGAAATACACACTGGTAAGTGGCGAGATTAGAACCCAGGATCTGCAGATTACAAGTGCTTAACCCATGAGCCAACGACGCCTCACATATGTACGCTCAATCATAAATACAATTTTTTTATTTCAAGACAGGGAAAAGATTTTTTTTTTGTTTGTTGATGTTTTACTAAAATAACTACTGAACTGATTTAATTAATTATTTTAACAGTAAAAAGCTCTTCTCTTGGCCATTGTCTTAGGCTATATACTAGTATCAATTTATCTTTCTTAAAGCATTGCCAGTAATGCACGCATTTGTGAAATATCTATCTAAAATGTTTAATAAAAAAAACTGCGAGTTAATTGCTATCTTAGTCTGATTTCATAGATTATAGGATTTCCAAGATAAGACAAGGATAATAAAGCTATAATGCATGCGCAACCCTACACACAAATTGCGGTGTGTACTCAACACAAACTTACTAAAAGTTATCGTGATATGCAAACATTAAAGATATTTATAATACTGACGTGGTCGAAGGTATCGTGAACCGAGCTTCTGAGTTGTTAGTGTGCGTTTACACACACAAATGCGTATTGTGTTATAATACACTATAGTATAAGAGATTACAGTCAATGTAATGTTTGCATAGTTCGATTCCTCCTGACCCTATTGTTGTAATCCAAAAAATGTTCTCAGGACAGCCATTTCAGTGTACCTAATTTAATGATATGGACTCTATTTTATAGAAAATCTCTTGATCTGAACTACTTATTTAATTAATTTTTTGATTTCGAAAACCACAAAAAGTAATTTTGCTCAAAACGAGTTGCGACTTTATGTGAAGGACCCGTCGAGTTATGTTGGATAAGAAGCTTACGGCTTATTACGTGTTTTTTTTAATCGTTTAGTAGCGGTTTTATCGTTGATTTCAAATTGTATTCTTTATGCTTTCTTTTGTTAATTAGAGTTATTGATATTTTATAAAACGACCTGAATTTAAAGATTACTCGTATGTTAGTGTATGATCCTTTTAATGCTATTTTTAGTATTGTTTATGATTTATACAAAATGACAATAAAGGCAAACTGATTTCTAAATCTATATATATATAAAAGAAAGTCGTATTAGTTACACTATTTATAACTCAAGATCGGTCGAACTGATTCAGCTGAAAATTGATGGGGAGGTAGCTTAGAACTAGGAGACGGACATAGGAACTTTTTTTATCTTGTGTACATTTTTTTTATTCCGCGCGGACGGAGTCGCGGGTAAAAGCTAGTTTATAATGAAGATTAATAGTTTGTATCATAGTTTTTAGATGTGCGAGTGGCTGCGCAAAACCCATTTTTTAAAGAACAATACGTGGAATAAAACGATGAATAATGGACATAGAGATTTTAATGTCTCTATGTAATAATCTATTCAACGTTTATGACGAATCCTAAATGTTATTAAAATAAAACATCGCTAACAGTTTTGTCTGGAATTAGTGAGATATAAATAGAATGACTTTTAGTAGCACAATGAAGTTGAATAACAAGTCTAGTCCTGTTTGAATATAGCAGCTTTAGTGACTAACACTTAACAATGGGAGGTTTATTCGATTGTTAGCTTGTAGTAAGAAGTGTTCGTAGTATGGACGCGAGAGAGCGGTGCGGTCAGGTCATTATCCTGACTATATAACTAGATATAGTAAGTATTGTATATGAGAACCAATTTAAAACATTAAATTGTTCACTTTTTTAGGTTATATTTGTTAAAAAATGTATATATTTGCTGTGATGTTAACTGTTAGAGTAGTAATTAGAGTTTTTGTTTTTGATTTGAAGAGATTTTAAGTTAATATCGTTAATTATGTTTAGAAATATATTTTTTCTGTCATTTTGAAATATTTTCTAACGTGCTCACTTCTTGAAAGGCACTTTGTAGGTAGGTCTTTGTTGTCTTGGAAACATCCTTATTACTATGAGTGGCTTCAATACAAAGGCTTAAAATAAATAAATCACAAGCAACAAAAGATATTCTCATAGAATTTTTATTTAAGCATCAATTCATTGATATAACTTGTTTTTGTCTTATATTCGTTATTCGATTATAAAACAAGCAGATATAGGTAAGTATATTTTGCATTCAGAGAAACAAAAGCAAAAAATTGTCACAAACAATTGAATGAAAAACATAACCTGTTAGCTAATGAGTACCTGTTTATAAGTAGCTTATGTGTTCTTTCAGACTATGCTCTACATCTATGACAAATTTCATCGAGATCCGTTGAATCGTTTTGGAGATACCTTCTAACAAACATCCATACTTTCATCCATGGTTTATGTACATTTTTAATTATAATATTAAGCCTATCTCCTAAACAAAAAGCGTTAAAACTTTTGAAAAAGTTTTTACTACTTTATAGACAGGACATCACCGGAAAGGGTACTGATATGACAGAAAAGAAATCAGCCATATATTCTTTATCACCTGGACGAAGCCGAGGCGGTTTACTAGTAGCACATATAGATAAATTAATGTCAATCATTGTGCTGAGTGCTGCAATTATTTTATTGTTACAAGTTGTAATTTATATTGATAAAATAAATAACAAATATCTTATGCAAGCCCGTTAATGTGACACGTGACTCTATGTCGTGGAAGGAAAATATATCTGATACAAGTTTACATAATATATTCCTACATATACCTACCTTTGCAAAGGTAGTTCACGGATGTGCTAACTTAGCCTAAGTGATAAGAGTGATTACTACTCGTTTTCATTTACATTACCAGCTCAAGGGTTAGACTTAGACGAGCTTTTATACTTAGACAGCTTTTCATCTTATTTTTATCGTTTAGCATTTTGGTTAATGGACGTATTCAAGAGTTAAAGAAACCTCTAGTATTGTATTAATTGCCCGACTAACAAGGAGGGTAATTTTTCTCGGATATGTATGTATTTAAATTGGATTGCGACTTCCTATAGCCTACACACAACCAATTTTTAAATTACAGGTGACATAGGGGTACAGTCAGTTGGGCTTCCTAATTTTTAGGCATTATCATGTTTTTTTTTTAAATAAGGTACTAGCACAGATTGTGTTTTTATTGTGAGTGCGTAAGAGACAAAAAACACGATTGAAATTAACTGTCGGGCTCAAGGTTGGCGGGGTCGACGTCCTTGCGGCGCAGCGAGCGCTCACCGCTCCGCGCCGCGCAGCGCCAGCGCAGTACACTGACATTCAAAGTTTATGGCAGTTCGCAATTTCGCCACAGACGCTGTGCACATCAGTATTTCAGGTATCGTCATAACGTAATTGGGGCAAGGTGCACGCCTGTGTCTTTTTTTCTTCAACGAGCTTTGAATTCATCCGGCACTCGTCTACGAAGACATGCGCTCGCTGTTAATCACGAGCAGTCATATAGTTTGTGACTTATTATACAGCGCCTAACCTCACCACTCAAGAGATGCGCACGCGCATCGATAAGCTAATTTATTCATTTTTGTTTACAAGCCGTAAAATGTTTTATGTAAATTAATAGTCAATATGGAAAAAAATGTTACTGTAATGTCTCTTTTATTTTTATTTTAGTTTAATACTATTTTTAGTGTATTTGAATTTTAAACAAAATTTTACTATAGAGTATTTCTTTATATGATTCAGTAACAATTTAGTTTTCATTATACTTATTATGAAATGGGTATCTGCTAAATCTAAATACTGAATTAGAGACTTTTTTGTGTGATACCACAAAATGGTTATAAATTGTGTTAAAAGGGCCACATCAATACGTATATTGAATCTGAAACGTTGTGAAATATGGCATCCCATTCCCTCTACAGACCTTACAAATATTAGAACGCCCTATAGAACAAAGTTATTGCATCAAATATCAATATTATTTAATCGATTATAATGTTGCGGGACATCCCTATAGTTTGAGCGGTGGCTACCGCGCTACGCGGTGCGCCGAATGCCGACCGCGCGCCGCCGCCGGCTCCAACGTAATTGACTAATTGTCGACAATCATTTTGTTTAGTGCTACTTTTAATAAGTACGATCGTTTGGCACTACAGTTAACGATGCTATTTTAAGATGGCCCCCGACCGTCCTTTGCTCCACTTTGTTAATTCAACTCTAATAATAACTCGTTCAATTGAAATGCACTGTAAGAAGTGAACACCATTGTGAAGTAACATTATATAACTGTAAAAACACGCAATTGCTTACCATTGTTTTAGTAATATCTGGTTCATAGAGTAATCGAATTAACAAAAAACATTTAGTGGGTTATTAGTTAACCACGCTGGCCCAGTGCGGGTTGGTTGACTTCACAGATATCTTTGAATATGCAGATTGTAGATATGTGCAGGTTGCATCATGATGTTTTCCTTCACCGTAAGAACGTCGAATAAATCTACATATGTAAATTTAAAAACAAAAACACATTGTTATATGGCGGGATTCGAACTCAGAATCCGCAGGTTACAAGTCAAGTGCTTAACCCCTGAGCCACTGACGCTCTAAATAAAGGAATGTTCTTGATAAAGATAAATAATGAAATATCCTTACAATATTATGCAATAATTAAATTAATAGAAAATCAATTACAAATCGATTACTTAAATGTTTCGATCGATTTACGAAATATTCAAAGGTATCAAGATAAAATATTATAGTTAAGTTATCTGCAGACATTGATTGGCGTATTTAATATACGAAGAAAATAGTACATGACAAGAAAGTTCAGTTGTTTCTCTTTTGCATAAACGACTTGTCTTATCGCCTTTATCGAGAACCGGTCGTGTGTAGTTTTCACACGCTGTTGAATTTCGTACGTATTGAAACTGGATACATCGAATGCGAAGCGACGTTAAAATATTTGTAAAACTTTACAAGTTTACCTCGGATACTCTGCTCGTACCGTTAAAAATATACGGTGTACACAGTTCAAACATCTTTCAAAACAATTAAAATTGGTAGAGCAAGTAACGGATATTCATATTCACTAATTTCAATCATTAAATGACCACTAATGAACTGTCTTAGTATACATTTAGTGTGAGTAATATATACTAAGTAACCATTAAAGACTCTAAGTGTGGTACAAGATCAATAATTATCAATTTAGATTGAGTGAAACATAGAAAAATAATAAAAAATTGTACGTAATAAAATTCGTGTCTCAAACTTCTCAAAGCAGCCACTAAATAGAACAATTTAATAGGCTTACAATTTCTGTAAAATATTCTTTGAAGGATAAAAAAAAGTTGCTATAATTTACAAGAAGACTATATACCTAATACTTATTAGGCTAAAGCTAGTAATACACTCATTATGTTACTTGTAAGTTTCAAGGACGGTAAGTATTGATTAAATCTCTTTTTATAAAAAATAAAATTAATTCTCAATATCTCAAGTCTTCGTAAAAAACAAATGCCATTCAATGATGATTACTTTGTAAGTTAATAATATCGGTCTATTTTTTTGTTTAATTGTATAATTTGTATACCATGACACAGATCCACTTCGTTATAAACATTTTACGCTTCATTTGCTTTTTTAAAATTACAATTACACAAGCATAGAATAAAAACGTTGACGTAACTTGATGGCTTTTCACCGAGAATTCACGATTCTACGTATTGGAATCTACGAGCATTGAACATTACCGAAAAATCGACTCAAATAATAATGTCATGAAGTAAACAAAAGGTATAAATTCTGTAGGAAAACTGAACTAATTAAGTATTAGAAAAACTAAAATAAGAAGGAAAGAATAACTAAGAAATGAGTGAGGTGAGGCAGGAACGTGCCAAATGGAGGTATGTGGTTTCTGCCTACTCCCCCTGTGTTACAGGCGTGAGTTGTTTTTAGAAATAAAAAATGTGTAAAGTCTATTAAATTACTTAGCATTAAAAAGCGAAAATTCCAAAAAAGAAATGCGAATACAAATCATTAAGCACTGATTATTCTTACTGAGGACAAACACGATGCAACATCTGTAGAAAAACGTACGCTGTCGTTATTCTTTCACAAAGTGAATCACAATATTTTTTTTTTGTTTGTTGAAAACCCACGGCTAGTTTTTTTTATATCAAAACTTTTTATCTTGATTTTATGTAGTCTGTACTGTAATTGGTAGTTGTTAGGCCGCGGTTTGGCGTTGCTCTTAATTGACATACTCTATAACTTTTTGCTGCATTTGTGTTGAAATTTTGTCCAATTTTGACCTGATACGGTATAACATCACTAATTTATGGACTACACGTTGCAGTTTTGGTCTAATGATAGCAATTTAAAAAGAAAAGAGAGTACGGATGTGAAGTAAAGATGGATTTGTCCTGATTATCGACTAGTAGTTGAGGTTAGACAAGACACATTACATTTTCATATTCCACCTCATCTTTTCCTTTATTTTAAGATTAGGAAAATTATTTAAAATTTAACAAACATTTGTTAATCTTATTTCTTACTGATATTCTAAATACGAATGTTTGGAGGTTCGGATGTTTGTTAGAAGGTATCTCCAAAACGGCTGCATGGATCTCACTGAAATTTGGCATATACAACATAGTTAGTTATTTTGGCAGAACACATAGGCTACTAATTATTTTTTTTAATCTCACGCGGACGGAGTCGAGAGTAAATATAAATATAATAAAATATTGCCGACATCAATTTTCACCGTTTTCAGATTTCAATATTGAATTTGAATCGCTAACTTCAAAACCTATTTCATGATATCTATATTAAAAAGTATTACATCAATTTACACTTTTAATGGATAAAGTTTCCTCAATTCGTTCACCATGAATGACTGGTATGTTTAAAGTCAAAGTTCCCACGCTCTCTTTGCTGTGATTTTGGCATCGCGTGAACGCACTCGTGTGGGCTTCCTGTGTACTTACGTAATTTTTGATTCACAACGCTCGCGAAATTTTATAAAAGTGGGAACGAACTTCGAGTAAAGTAAGCCCTTTTTTTAATCAATGGCTTAAGAAAAGTTCCCACAAAAGTTTCTTGGGTCTTGTTTGAAAACTTTAAACTGTTTAAAACAATAGCAAAGTTTTTATCACACTATAAGATTTCTAGTGACTAATTTAAGGATTTGAAACATTTATCTATATCAGATTTCAGACTTTACATTTATTGTAATACCTTCACATTTTCATTTAATTATAATTATTCAAATTAAATATAGTTTTTCTTAAATAAACAGTTTTTGAACTTCCTGTAAATACACAACGTTTACTTTTTTTTAATCGTTTCGTCGTCGCGTAAAGTTGTGTACTTTTTCTCGATGTAATTATCATTTGCAGCTGTACTTGCGTTAATCACGGCAAGATAAACCAAGGCGGTGCAAAAACCTGCAAACTGCTCCGGCATGCCGAACGTCGCTTTATTACGTCCCCGTCTTTTCTTTTTAATTTCAATGAAAAATCATAAAGCCAACATGCCGCTAAAAAGTGACATTCCGTCTCGTGGTATTAAAAAAGTCTCGTTCCCAGAAAATGGACGTTAAGAATGCAGGAGCCGAGCTTTATTAGGGGACCGCGTGCAGCCGTCTGGAACCGTTCTAAATTTACTTAACAATCTCAGTAATCAACCATTTATAGGACAGTTTTATTTTACTTTACTACAAGCTAGTTGTCAAACAATCTTAAATACGAGTTTGAAAGTATTTTCCAAGCATTTCAAAGGGCTTTTTGTGCATGTTTTTGTTACACTATTAAATGTTTGGCTATTTTTCTAATTCTTGCAAAACCTTCGTCATTACGGACTCTATTAATTTTCTGACGATGCATAAACCCAATAAGGTATTCATGAAAATCACCAATGTACAAAACAATTCAAATTTCCCACGTGATATTAGATAAATTGACTTTGTCTAATCATGTATCAAGACAGCAACTAAAGGTCTCTGAGGATCAGAGGTGATATGTCGGGAACCTCATTGTGTTTGAACTTTCATATCTTCGAATATTTTCAGGCCACACAACGATACTTACGCAACCGAGGAATCAATCACGGCCACTGTAGGTTGAAGGAATTGTGATTCACAAAAAAAAAACAACACTTGAGGAATAATTCATACATTGCGTGGACTGCGAAGCTTTACATTGAACGCGGCGCTGGCACAAACAATCGAGTATACGCTGCGTTCCTTTTTCAAATATTTCTTTTTCTCATTTCGCCGTTTCCTTTCCTGGCTTCGTGCCACATGTTTTATTGATGGCCGGTTCATTGATATTGCTGGCTCGTTCAACCGGTGGGTGAGTGCCCACTTATGTTAGCCATAAAAGGTCTAGCCTTGGCCATATGGGGAAGCCGGCGCGATGCGAATGCGTTCATGCGCGCGCGCATATCAGATCGACGGCTTACAAAACAAAGTGACGGGTAAATCTGTACGAGTCGCATAAGCAAGTGGCCGCGACTCACCGCGCCATTTATGTATATTTACTAGATATGTATTGGGCATTGTAATTTACATAATGCCATTAAAAGTTACACTATATTGTAGACACAATGTTGGGAGAAATTTAATTTAACGATGGAAAAGTAGCAGAACTATTTATAATCATGCGTTTTAAATGCTTCATAGACTATTAAAAGCACAAAAACACAAAATATCTCCATCTCAAATATGACATATGTGTGTATGACATAAAGCTGCCTTATATTAAAAATTTATAATAAACTAGCTTTTACCCGCGACTCCGTCCGCGCGGAATAAAAAAAAATAGAAAACGGGGTAAAAATTATCCTATGTCCGTTTCCTGGTTCTAAGCTACCTGCGCACCAATTTTCAGTCAAATCGATTCAGCCGTTCTTGAGTTATAAATAGTGTAACTAACACGACTTTTTTTTATATATATAAGATATAATGTAACATGCGGGCCATAAAACGCTATTTAATTACTTGACTTAGACTACGCTTAATTGATCCGACTAACAAACTGTCATTTATGCGTAAATTAACATAGGAATATAGCTAAAGCTAAAGTGTTTAATAATAACTATTACAGCTTGCAACATTGTATACAATATGAGTAAATAAATAAGACTTTTTTTGTAAGTACAAAATAAAAGCTAAAGGAAAATGATCTAATCGTAGACGTTCCTAGCAATAAATTGTTCACCAGTGCGTAAAAATTCTGATGCAAGGTGGTAAAAACCAGTTTAAACCGGTACGGTCGAACTCTACCCGGATAACAGAAATTTATTTTCATATTATAAGGTTGAAAAACGCATATTTGTTACTGACAGTATAGGACTCTTTCTATTTGCAGTGTTGGCTCAGAGCGCTAAGAAATAAGTTAATTATAAACATTTTATATGAAAAGTATTTGAAGTGTTATTTGTCCTTAAAAAAAGTTATATGTAAAGGCATACGTAAGAGTGGAAACACTGATTTAAACTTTATCAGACTGAAGATGGTACTAAATACTAGTGTCGTATGTAGATATAATAAAAACCGTTGTTGTAAATGAGCTTAAACAAATGTCGTGTCTAACATGCATTTTTTTATAAAAGTACAAGATAAGTTAATGATTTATTGATGTAATGAACGGACTCTAAGTCGTGAGAAATATTTGGATGCACCAAAAGACGTCATGTGATCTGTAATAGGACGTAACAATGATAATAGTAGACATAGGAATGTAAGTCGATCCACGTGTCTCTCAGCTGACACGAGAAACGAGAGGGGGTGGTGTCCCCTCCTCTTCCCCACCCCACAAACTAGGGTAGTCTGAGTGCATCTGTATCGATATAATTAACAATGTTCATGGTACAACAAAGGTATCATGATCATTTTACTGGAATGCTACATGGTGTATTTTCTATATTAATTTCAATTTATGACATTAAAAAAGGAAGGGAATTTTCCACAGAATAAATTATCGTTTTTTTTGGAAATTTTGATTGATTCTATCAACGTTAGGATGATATTTGAGAAAGTAAAAGCATACATTATGAAACGCATACTGTGGTGAAATGTCAAACGTCTAGGTTGTATGGTGAAATAAACAAAAAAGAAAAGCAATCCTTTTTTTCTCAAACTGTCACGTTAGCTTATTTTTCTTTGGTTGTTCAAATGCGGCAATCAGTTTTTACGGAGTTACAAGCAAGAGCTAAATCAGTAGTGCTCTTAAATCGTAAACTTTTAGTATTTGAAACTAATAATAATCGAAGTATTTTTCTACATTGATACAAAATATATTTTGAAATAGGAATCTGCATTTGTCAGTTGCGTAAGGCAGAAATCAAATAGTGAACGAATCAAAGGATAGCAAAATTTTCCAGCATTTCAAAATGAGTTGTGTAATTTAATATTAAGGATGTTTAACATTGTGTTTTAGTTTATTATATTTATCTGTCCGGGTATATTTAGTTAGTAAGATAGGGCCAGCCCTAGTGACGCACGTGTCTCGCGGCCAAGGCTGCGTGAAAGCTCTGTGTATACCCGCCCACGCTACAGCGTACAAACGTACACACACAGATATTTACACACAAACCAACCTGTATACACGTAGCCGCACACAATCGTAGCTGCATACATACACAAGTTGTACTTATAAGCGAATCTCTGTTATCCAGCCTTCGAAGCATTTAGTCATCGTGCATTCGTGCATTGCTTTTTGTACATTAGTGTGTGTGTTTTTCAAAATGTGCGTCGGTCCCTCAAGCACCATAACTTGTTTAGTGAACAAATTCTCAGAATCAAGCTAATGTCGGAGTATTTCCACGTATGTAGCAGTTTGATCAACCTTCCTCGTCTGCCTACCTATGGTATGGCGATGTTTTGTAATTAAAATTAAGCAAAACAAAGGCATACCAAGCCATTTGTTAAACATCTTATGTCGTTATATTGTAGTATTAGAATTGTTTTTGGTATGATATGCTTGAACATTTTAACTTGATAGCTTGGTTTGATCGAGAAATAATTAAAGTCTCTCATGACCATAAAGTGACAGCGAAAAAAAGATTTTTTTTTTTCAACTTATTTCGAAGACATAAGACTAAGTGGTTAACAAAGCATCTTTAAAACTCATTAAGAGCCAAGTGATACCAAGTCAAGACCGAAGACTTTTCGAGTATTCGACATTTTTGCTTTAGGAAAAATAACTCATTACGCAGTTTGTGAATTAGGACAATTCTATTGTATTGACAATAGAGCCTGTTGCTCCACGTGTGAGGGGTCCTAAAGTCCAAGGGTGGGGTGTGACCCTGGGGTTTGTGGGGGGTGTGTATCTGGGTTACCGGGACGCTGCATCTCGGCCCCCGAGATATCATGACCTGACCTATTTTTCCTGCATGCAAATAGGCTTTGTTATAAACATGTTGTAAATAATATTGCTAAAGGTGATCTTTAATGTAAATTTTTAGGTTTTTTAGAGACGTTAGACATTCTTTCTTATATGTTGTCCTGAATAATAACAGTACATATAACTTTCCTTACTATATGCAATTTAGGTAGCGTAAAAATAATAAGTATATAAATTTTTTATTAAGCAATGATATTATGCCATAAATGTATAACGGTTAAACATTTACGTTTTTACCTTTTACTGTTTTGTAATGGAATTAATTTTAATTCAACATTAATCGTTATCAGCCGACCCATTTCCGTACTGTAAAAAATATAACGGCCTCGTGTAATCGACTGACAATAAATATACAAGATCTTTAAAAATTCTGCCTCAAATACTGGGCCGATTTAGATCAAGGACTACTAGTTTTATGTCTAGAATTTAGACAAATACAATTTATAAACTTAACTGTTTATCACATGGATACTGTTTAGTCTTGACTTTGCATTATACTTATACATTTTTTTATAATCAGTAGATGCAAATTAACATTATAACACGGTTGAACGTAGTGAGGGGATTCAGAACTGTCATAGTATTGCGAGTGACCATAGGTTTACACTTGCATATTATTATTGTCGCTTTGTAAAAACATAAAAAACACATAATAGACAAGGGTTTCGCCAGTGAAAACCCACGTTGACATATACATCTTACCATGGGTTTCAAGTTGAAGTATAACAACAGATCAAGAAAAGCCCGAAGAAATATTCGTTCAGTGCGAAGGGGTCCTTTTCTACTTGAGCAACGGATTTTACTTTTTTTTTGTAATAATATTACATAAACTAGGTACTAAATAAATAGGTGGTAGAGCCGGCAATAACATTATTTGCACGAATGGCACGATCAACCGGTGAAAAACTACGATCACATAAAAGACAAGCGTGTGGAAGTGGAAGCAATTCTGCGTTTCGTCCGATGAGTGTGCGTGCCAGAGGCCTATTTTCAGTCTTTGTGACTTTCCCATCCTTGCCTACTAAGCATAGGGTGGAAAGAATTAGACTCAGCGAAGAATGTGGCATATAGGAAGTGGAAATACCCATTTCTTGCACGTCCCCTTCTCTGTCCGTTTAAATTAGGCAGCTCATCGATAATTTGTTGAAGATGCCTATAGGTAGTGGTAGCTTTTTTTAGCGAAATATTACTTACTTTTTCGGCCGCTTACTCGTTTGCTACTTTCCAACATAAAAAATGAATAACAGCTATAGAGTTATAAATTAGCATTCGCTAGTCTCTAGGCAGTTTGCTCACTACAATATTTTTCAAGTGACATTTAGCTGGATGTAGAGCATGAGGATTACTCTTATTGACGTTGTGATGCTGGTTAAAATAAACTCTTGCGTGACAGAAGCACTGCATCAAGACGTTGCTACATTTATTACTATGATTAATTTGTAATGAGTGTTTATACCCTATTTTAACTACGTAAACTCTATCTAATTTCTAAGTTTTAAAAATGTGAGAGTTTAAAAAAAGATGTTTAATTAAAAGGTAATAATAAATGGTACGAATAAGCGATATCATATTGTTTATAAGTTATATTACAAGCGATAACTTGTTTACGACGTTTTAAGAGGTTGTTACTGTAACTTAAAAGCAAATTATTTTATGGAAAATGGAATACTCTAGTCACTTAAGTTGGTAATCAATACTAAGAAAGGTAATATCCATATTAAAAGATGTTTGCGTTGCCAGGTGTGAAAAAAGCAAGTTGAAATGCTAAAATAAGAAACTTATATCTCTGCGTTCTCCACTAGGTCATGGCTTTCAAGGTTTTATTACAATTTATATTTATCTTATAAACGTTAAGTATAAAAACACTTCTTAATACGTAATATTATGTGATCATTTTTGTACTATACATGTATGTTTTCTTTAATTTGTAAAATAAGAATGCATAGAACATATTAAATGGAACAGTATTTTGCTATCAGCAATTCTGAAATGTATTTATTGCATAGTTCTAGCCAATAAATCTCATTAATATTTCCGTTTTACATTTTTCCCCAATGGGTATTTAATGACGACATTTTTTTTTTCATCTTTATTATGTACACTTTTATATTTCTATGAATAATATTAATTTGCTAAAATTTTGATATAACAAGTAAATTACTGTAGAGAAGTGAAAAAAAATTGCCACCGTTTTTGATGAGTCTGGTGAAGCTACACAATTTACAACTTTTTTTAATTCTTACAACTTTATAATATAATATAGTAATTAACCACACATCCTAGTTCGTTATAATTTTATCTCTAAATGTGTAGGCATTTGCTTATATAGGAATGTAAAATAAAATAAACAAATGAGAAAGTTAAATACAAGATGGCTGCCATTGGCGGCTGTATTCGATTTGTTAGCGAGATTAATTGCTATAATTTGTCTCGGTACAAATTCGCCCTATCGCTTCTTCACTCTTCGGTTATAATTAAAATAAGCGCTATTGATAGACCTTGTTCTGTGCCAGCTGCAGCGCATAGCTTAGATAATATTTAAATAAGAATTAACTAGAAATAAGTAGATATTGTCGACTTGAGAAGTATAACAAATTAGTGCAAATTATTACCTCCGATATCTTACCGTTATTTGCAGGCACCTCGAAGTTTTGAATGGAAATTCATGACAATAACTCAGGATTTGTTTAACAAGAAAGTTCGTAAAATAGCAAACTTCTTGTAACACTTTGAAAGTACATTGTAGTCGAACTGTTCAGAAACCACGCACTAAACACTAACAAAACATTGCATTAAATCCACAATATTTCAAAATGTAACTTTAATAACAATTTCGTTTTTACGAAATATTAATATAGCACATTATGGAAAACCTTTGACCAAATTGACATTTTTATAAAATAACAACCTTTTACCCGCGACTCCGTCCGCGCGGAATAAAAAATAGAAAACGGATTAAAAATTCTATCCTATTTCCGTTTCCTGGTTCTAAACTACCTGCCCACCAATTTTCAGTCAAATCGATTCAGCCGTTCTTGAGTTATAAATAGTGTAATTAACACGACTTTCTTTTATATATATAAGATAATGTAATGTTGTTCATATAACTTAATTTAAAATAATAAACTCGACTTAATTTCAAATCATATAACCTATAGATACCTAATCCGGAGCACCAAAGTGAGTCGAGAAAAAATGCCTCCAGAGGCCTCATTTGTGATAAATTTCACCAGTGTTGTTATTTACGAAACAAAATGTACAAAAAAGTAAATCGAATACAACCTCTTTTCTGAAATTTTCATTTTTTATTTTTGTTTTTAATTAAATTCTGAGTTGTGATAGTATATTATAGGTTCAAAAATTTTTATAACAGATTTTTTAAATATTTTTTTTTGTTATAAGTGATTTTGGGTGTTAATTTGTGATGAATATAATTACAAAATAACGTTAATTAACATTTTAATAAAAAAATTATATATTTAATAAATCCGTATTTGGGTTTTTTTTTTTCATTACACTGGTATACATTGGCGACATTAATGACATTTCGGAAATCGTCTCTCGTAAAACTTGTTTGAAACTATCCAGCTATTGGTATCTATCTCTTACCCTACTATCTACTTACTTATCTATCTCTAGTTCTAACTATTACCCTAAATATTTACACTTTGAATACTCTTTTTTGCTATATTTCAGTAGGAGTTCTAGAAACTGTTCACATCTCATTGCTATTGTACGTAAACGCGTTTATTTTGAGTAACGAATACAAATAATACGAACACGTTTGTTTGAGCAGAGATTTCACTTTGTTTGTTTTAAAATTAATCTGAATCTAGGCTAAATAAATCTGCAAAAAGGATTTGTAAAGTAGCTGTAGGAAATAGAATATTTTCTGCAGTTTAATCCAACGAAAGAGTACTTTGACCGTAAGGTTCCATTGCTGAAATTTAGAGTAGGTTTCCATACTTACTAAATATGTCAGTTATGAACTTAAGAAATTCGGTCAAAGAACTTTCTCTTGTAAAGTACGAAGTTAGTGCATTAGTAGAGACCAGGCGAGCATAAGTTCGTGTATACTACGTTGTAAAAGGGTAGTGTTGGTTGCAACGCAGAGCACATGTAAACACCGCTCGTTCGTAATGAGCAGGCGCGCTTTGAACCCGCTCTTATTTCAGTCTCAGAACAATGTTGCTTTGTCGTTCTGGGAAATGATAAATCTTCACACGGCCCGCTGTGTTTACTACGAAAATGTTGGCTCTTTCGCCACGATACGCTCCGATTTTACTGCAATGTTACATATGTAACAGACTAGTGATTGTTTAACTATCGATAAATCTATCTCTAGCAAAGCTATACAAGCTTTGTTAGTTAATAAAGTATAGCTTTGCTAGAAATTGTAGTTACAATACCCTTTTTATTATAATTCTCGCTTCGTTTATTTATTAAAATCACATGTTTAAATAATTATCATTAAACATATATTTTAAAATTTATAATGCACTGGTAGAAACTATATTGCTTGCATCATTCGTACGTACTTTGGTCTACACGCGGCGTGCAGCAAGTCGCAGGAATAGACTAAATGGCAGACTAGAATTAACCGGGCTCGCTCACGGCGCGCGATGCACTTTGTTACACCATATGTCTAACGCCAAGAGATGCGAATGTCTGTCTGCTATTTGAAGACATCGACCTCGGGTTAATGTTTTACCAAGTAGCTCCTCGCACAGCACTACAAGTACTAATTTACTATAGAATTGATTCATAATGATTTAACGAAAGTTTCTTTGAGTTTGTTACAGGTGTTAATCTGTGCATTTTTTCCGAGAATAAAAGGAGAGACGTCAGCAAGTGAGGGAGTCACCGTCGCGAGAGAGCAGCTCAGACGAGAGAATCGAAACTATAAAAATAAACTACTTTGAAATACTAAGACGCCTACAATCTCTTTATCCCTATATAATCCATTAAGCAAACTCATAAACTACTTCTAAGTATTTCATTAAAAACTAGCTTTTACCTGCGACTCCGTCTGCGCGGAATAAAAAAAACACATGATAAAAAAGTGCCTATGTCTGTCTCCTAGTTCTAAGCTAAGTTCTAATCTAAGACATTCTATAAAAGGTAAAGATTATTTGAAACGTGAAATCATAGAACTAGTTATTCGATCTTTATTATTGAATTTTTAGTGGGCGTTGATTTTTTCTGACTGATTTCTGCTGAGCTTTCTTTGTCAAAATACTAAAATCGTGTTGATAAAGCAGTCGTCAATAATAAGCGTTAAATAATTTAAAAATGACTTGTGTTTCGTATCAATGAATCCATTATCATTAGGCAACTTTTAATTGATAAAAATATAACATTCAGAAACATTTACGAAATACATTTACACCTTGACTTTATGTTGTTTTTGTGTAATGATATTAAACAGTAGCTCGGTATTTTTTTAATTGCCTAATTAATTTAATTCATGATGAGAACAGGTTTTTGTCATAAATTGTCTTATAATCAAGTATAATAAATTAAATTTATAATATTTAAAATATTTCTTTATTCAAAACCAGATTAATTTAGGTATACTATTTAAAGTGCGTAATTTGTGTATTGTGTTTTCGTTGAGATGTGTAAAATGGAACAGCCTTTATTTACAACAAAAAAAGGCATATTTAGCCACAAACAGTATCATCGTAATAATTTTCAAACATAAGTTTATGTACGAATGTTTGACTCACAGCATTCAATGCTAAGACCTTGCGCCAAAACATTTAATTAAATATGTGCATCATTGAATATGTCCATATAAATAAAATTTACAACTGAACCACTTTTCCTTCCAAATATATAATAGTTACTCAATTTATATTTTAAAATAAATATAGCTGGCTGTTATTAACCATGAAATTCTACAGTCGTAACATCTATATATATAAAAGAAAGTCGTGTTAGTTACACTATTTATAACTCAAGAACGACTTAATCGATTTGACTGAAAATTGGTGGGCAGGTAGCTTAGAACCAGGAAACGGACATAGGATAATTTTTACCCCGTTTTCTATTTTTTATTCCGCGCGGACGGAGTCGCGGGTAAAAGCTAGTTTTTAATAAAACATATTGTAGTCGGTATTAGAAAAGGAAAATACCATATAAATGGTTTTAAATGCAGTAGGTAATGAGGAAATTGAAAAAGAAGAAATCATTTAACAACTTTACAATGAGTAATCAAATCCATACCAAGTACAATTCAAAGTTGGGGTCACTTTTGCGACAATAGCCTAAAGATCTAATAGTTATTAACTACCATCATTGATACTTAACGATGTAGATAACAGTGTGCGTGTTATTTTACCTTATAATATAATATTTAAATTGCTGAATATATTTTCCAACATTATCTTGTTGAAGAAATATGTATAGTGGATAATTACAGTAGGGCGTGGGACGGCAGACGTCTGAGCCATCCGGCGCGGAGTCAACAAACTGCAATCAGGTGCAGCGACACACGTCTTGCAACGGCTTTTTATCTCAACACTATTTAGTAAGCTTGTACGTTTGATGCGAGATAAGTGTGAAGACATTTTACGCATTTAAACATTCAAAACAAGCTCTTAAATGCATGACACCTTTATATGTGTTTCGGCAGTGTAAACCAACTCTAAGGCAAAGTATAAGGACATAAACTGCTATGGATTTTAACCTACAGGGATTATAACGTTGAAAATATACATCACGCAAAAAGTAGAAAAACATGTACTAGAAATTTGAAACAGTGGACCTAGCACGAATATTAAAATTTAAACAGCGCAACTATCAGGCGTGAAGTACACCATAAATCTCATACTATTTTGACATAATTGACGATGATGAAACGAAGACGATTATCATAAATTCGTGCTTAGTCCACAGATCGACAAGAAGAAACGTGTGTGACAATTGTTATTTTATGTTAAACGAACCTGGAAATGAGAGAAAAATATCATTTTACATGTATTATTGCTCGTATAAACATTGTTTTTCGGAAATAAATATTTAAGAATACAAATATTTTAATGTTTTCGGACCCCTTTTCCCGTTAAAACATGATACCTAAAATTAAACCTATTCAATTATATTTAAATACTAAAATGGTCATCATTATAACCATTTATGATAAATATAATTATCCTGTAAATATGACAAATATGTTTATTTACCTCGAAAACAAGTACTGACTATAATCAAATTTAATTTTCTCCTGCCTTTGAAAATACCGATCATAGCTTTTGCTTTAGTTAATTCGTGTTTAATATTCGATGTAAATAAGTGGCTATTTTTGTGCGTAACTGTTTGAAAACTGGTGCAGATGACATAATTATACTAGTAATAGGTATTAGTGCTAAAGGAGGTACGAGAAAGGAAATAATCTTTCGCTTTTTATTTATCAAGGTAAAGAAAGGCGAGGTTTGGTAACACCAGTTGCCAGAGGTGAAATGTAATCTGTCCAAGTCTTGGACTGAGTGGCTGAGGTGGCGCTGGACCCCAAAAGGTGGAGACTCACATTATCGGGCTTGTGTAGACGCGAGGTTACGCACAATAAATTCTTCGCACCTGCGATCACGCTCTGCTGATCAAACATCTATATTCTACATATAACATAATTCCACAGGTTATCTAAATAAAATGAGCGGACACTGTCTCGAACTGAACAAAGAGAGAAAACAGGAAACACAACAATGCCAAAAACTTTCGATTGTACGTAGCGTTTATATTTAAATTGTTGCTCCCAACGCTGAATTGCAGTCATTAGGCTTTACTGATGTCACTGTTTTTATTTGAAAACACTGAAACTTTCTATTTGCTTAACCTAATAGTAATTAAGCACTTAGAACAAAAATGAAGTGTGTCAAAATAACCTATAAATTTAATAAAAAATTAAAGGTTATTTTTTAATAAAAAAATCTATGGAAAGACGTTTTGAAAAATTCACAAATACAATTTGAATAGAACAATTCTTTAATCATCGTAACGTAACATGAAAATTCCTTGAACATGCAATATTGACTCATCCGGATCTAAGCAATTGTTTTGCTTGTAGGCCCCATGTAGGCATAGTCTGAATGTGTGTTAACACGAATGAGAACACATTCTGAGGAGAAGCTTTCGTTCCTCGTTATAATAAAAGAAAACAAGTTTGAATGTTATTGCGGCAAAGCGGAACAAATCGATCAATAGCCCTCGCCGAAGAGTTCAACGCTGTCGCTGACAATCAGAATATCAAATTGTTATTCTAGACTTGTACCATTCCGTAAAATGGCTTTTGTTCCATTTTTTATTACGGCATAGTAAACAATGTCGAATATTTGAGATTACAAAGAGCTAAGACCATAAACGTTAATCAAGATAAACGGAACATATTTCTTTAACAACAGAACATATAATGGTCCGACCATTTGTCCTTAAGGACCCATTCGTTCCTTTTTAAGGCTTATCTTAGGAACCGCTCCTGGAACACAATGGCGGTAGGAAGGGGCGGGATTATGTACGGATACTTAGGACGCTACTGTCCTTGTTTCGCTGAACCGTGATCCACCTTAGTGATAGTTTTACTACGCTTTAATGGACATTGTCGAGGCGGGATTTACAAGTTACGACATACGTTTATTTGAAAGGATATAACATCTTTAGAGTTTGGCCGAGAGAATATACAAAGGTAAATATCACTCTTGACACGTTTAGTGATATACTTAATAAACATAGATTTGCCTTGGGTTAGTAAATATGTTCTTATTTTCTATGACTTATCATAGCTGAGAATATGTATGTTGCATTGTTTTACTTTATGTAATAAATATATATATTAGCAGCGAGCGAGCTGTGAACTGGGAAAACCGTTCTACAAAGAGCAGCGACTAACTATTCAATTATTATTCAATGTAACAAGACGTGGAATTAAAGCATGAATCACAGCACGGATTTGAATTGAATGATACGATGATGTAAATCGCTTCGTCGTCACGAAAGTATTCGCTTATAAATAAATGAAATTGGGCTAATAGATTCAATTTATTTCGATGAGTATGGTCGTTGTTGAATACTTTCTTACGGGCGTCAAATAATTGCATCACAGAGGTAAGCGGCGATGCTGCGGGAGGGGCGAGGGACTGGCGCCTCGCCGACGCACGCAGCGGACACGCGGAGCCAAGATTCGGTGGCAACGCTCACACAGGAATTCATTTAGCTTCGAGAAGTGTCCGGTTTCAGTCTGGCACGACGAGCGTTCGTGTTGCATTTACTATTTATTCATGTGTCGGGTGGGCGCAGGTTCTGCCGGCGCGGAGCGGGCGCCGACCGGGCCGGGGCGGGGGCACACTTACTACGTGATTAATCCGCGCCCCCCGACCCTCGCGGCACCGCGCCGTACTCGCGCCGGGTTTCCTCGTCCCCGCGCCTCACGGCCACTCGCTACGCACGGCGCCCCGCCACCGGCCCCGCGTAGTGCCGCGCCCGCCGCCCGTCGCCCGCCGCCGCCACTCGCCAGTCGCGCCGCGACCAGCGCCGACGTCGCATCGTTTGTGATTGTGCTCCCGCTGAGCCGACCTATGATATCATTCATGCTAATCTCCGCCCGTTGATTTTCCTGCCGAGTGACCGCAGTGAGACGGCCGCGATATCGCGTGTGCCGAATGTGCTCGGACGTCGCCCGTGTACTTTTCCATCGGATACCGAGCGCGCCCACGAAACCAGTTCGGAGTGCCGGAACGCGCCTTCGGATGAGATCTCCGAGTGAGCGTCTGTGACCCGCGGCCTGAGATGCTGCGCCCGTGACCGTCTCGCGACAGTGCCACGAAACGTAAGGATCCATACCATACGTTCATTCGGACGGCCGGCTTTATTACCCGGCCGCCTTCCTATTCGCATGGCGTATACGAGTGGATTTTATTTTCGTCTGGCGGGTGTTGTGTGCGTGTGAGTGGCGGCGGCGCGGGCGGCGTGGTGTGCGCGGGCCGCGTGCATGCGCCGCGATTGCCGCTCGCCGCCCGCCGCGACTGCTGCTCCCTGGCCCGCTTTATTTAGGTTGTTTCTGAGCGTGGTGGTGCCTTAGCCTGGCGCTCGCGACCGTGCACGCGCCTGCCGTTCCATGTTCTGATCGCCGAGGGCTGCCAACGACCGACCACTGCATGCAAATACGTTGTCTCCTCGCCAGCTGTTAAATCATTCCGCTTTTCAATGTTCCTTTTGGCTTTTAATCGCTTACATGTTACTCTATTACTAAATCATTTTAATCAAATTGACGTTAAGATGTCTTCGCAATGACAAACAATGTCATATTTTAGATACGCCTACAATCTCGGTTTTCGTATCAGAGATAATTCATGTTTGTATCTTGTCAGCTGTTTAATAATAACGTACACTTATCAAACATTATCTAAAGTTCTTACTATTGTAGTAGGTTTACATTGACACTTTTTCGATAAGTCTAACCTTCAGAACGTCCTTTGCTAAGGAAGCTAGCACGTATTTAGCATTTAAATTAGGAAGACAATTGAATGATAATGACTGGTGTTTATACACCGCAAGCATAAGAAGGTTGCAAATGCACATGCTTAAAAAACATGGCGAATGATGCGGACAAATTGCATATTTTTTTAAATTCGTAACACACTATTTACGTCATTGTCTTCAAAAACAGGAAACGGGGAGCTATTAGTGGAATATTTTCAATTTTTTCGGTACATTTCAACTATGATAAAACTTTGACCTCAAAATATATTATAAATGTTAATATATTATGTTTAATAAGAAATAGATTACAAAACTGTTTAGCTCTATGCTTTATAGGCAAAGATGGGTTGCTAGACATGCACTAATTAATTAGATCAAATTGTAACAAGTAGGAAAAGCACAAAGACAATTGTCGGCACATTGAGTTCGTCGCGATAAACTCTGACCTTACCGTACACATTGCTAGGGTAACTGTGATAAAATATATTTATTGAAATATAAAAGATGAAAACATTGAAGCTGTTAACGAAGCCTTTGACAAGAATTATTGGGATAGTTACTAAAAACTAAATCAAACATGTTAACAATCAAACATACAAAACGTTCTACTATTACATATGAAAATTAACATCAGTACTAAAATATCGTTGATTTAAACATTTTTAGAAAGAATTACGTAACAAATGAACACAATTTGAATATTAAAAATAGATGCTATTTTGTGTAAACAACTTTGGAAACATTTCAGGTTATTTTGCTTGTAGTACAAAGGTCAAATTGGGGAAAAAAAATGTTTGCTATATTATTGATGATGCGCGATTTTTCTATAAATGTTATGCAAGAATGCTTGAATATAACAACTAATAAATGAATGATATATTTTATTTCGAACATTGATAATATTAACGTGTATTATATTAAAACTATTATGTTTTCTTTTTGAATTTTGATATCATGCCAAAAGATAAAAATGGTTTACCGAAACCAGGAAATTTGAAATGGTTTACGAAAAAAAGTTTGGTTACCTCTGTGGGTTACGACTGCCGTGGCGTTTATTGATGTCTCTTTTTTTTAGAACAGATTGTGAGGGATAACAACATGTGTCAACCCAAGTGTCACTGGTGTTGAAACTTAGTGATGTAGAGACTAAATGATGTCCAAGACTAAAAGTAACATGGTCAACCTACACGCACTTGTTGAGACTTGTATCTTATATTGGCTCTCGCTTCATTAGCCAGAGCAATTGTAGGCGCTTTGCTTTCATCTTATGAACTACAAACAGCTTTGTATAATAAGGTTGTTATCAATTTGCATATATTAAATCGAATAGAAATAATATTTTTTTAATTTTATTTCATATCTATAAACTTTATCATAATTTAGGTGAATAAAATTACAACATTTTGCCTCAAAAAACATTTTAATAAGATAACCGGCTCCGGCAATCTTTTTTTTATATCATCAACGAGAATAAATTTGATGGATTTTGGATTAAACATTCATTATCCTTTAAAACCGGGTATAATCCCTAGGTAACTTCAAGCCACCTTCATTTTTTGTGTAATAACGGAATTTTCCATTTCTTAAATTTTTTCCACTCAATGTTCAACAGAAATATTTCCTTTCTCCATTTATTGAGATTTATATCTTACTAATTTTATAAACGCGAATGTCCTATGTATGGATGGATGTTTGTTACAAGTTATCTCAAGAACGGCTGCATGGATCTCGTTGAAATTTAGCATGATGTAGAACATAGTCTGGAAGAACACATAGGCTAGTAATTAAGTATTTTTTTTAATCCGTCTAGGACGGAGTAGCGGTCGACAGCTAGTATAATATAAAGCTTATTTACAAACGACAATGTAATTTCCGTACTATATTTTGCAGTATATGTATATCCTTTGCGATTAATGTTATCGCATATTACTATGTTGAGTGTGTGATGTTTACATAGTTACGTGATATGATAAATACATATGATTTACATAAGTAATCAAATATGTGTGAAACTTTAAATACGTCAATAACATATTATGTATGACTTTGCAAAATTATATTTAATTTTTTACCAACATATGCCAAAGTTACTTTGAATGAGTAAAGAAGAAATAAATTAAAATTTTTTGTAAAAATAAATTGAAGATTTTACAGAAAAATTTTAATTTCTTTTCAGGTATTTAAGTCATAAAATAAAAATACGTGTATTATAAAAAAAAACTAACATTAAGATATAATACTTTAATGTAAAATTTATATTTTTAATACCAACCGAAAATAGTATTATGAAATTTATCAAGTAGTAAAAGAATTTCCTTCCCCAAGTAATTATACGAATAAAATATCTCGAAAAGAGTCTGTAATAATTATAAATACAAAATAATAAGTGTCACCAATGTTCATTTCATGTATGTGAAGAACATTGCTTAGCATCGCGCCGCGCCGGCCTTCGACGTGCAAAATTAATTATGCGGTGAAAATAATCCCTCCGTGTGTCTGGATGCTTAACATATCGATAATGGGTAATACTAACGCGTTCTAGTTTTTACAATGTTTTTAAAACTCAAAATAGGAACGACAAAAGGTAACTACAGACCTACCTATCTACAAAAGCACTCGCAATGATTACATTTAATAAAAAATAATGGAATAATATGGATAATTCAAACATTAATTAATTAAAAAAAATTAAACATGAAACTCGACTTTATAAAACGGTCTTTTAGGAAATAGGAATGTCTTCGAATAGACATTCTTACATAAGGTAATGTTTTTACTGATATTTTCAGTCAACACATTCAATGCCACACTATTTTTACGAATGTGCGAACGAGAGAAGTCGGTGGCACTGAGTGTGTTAAGGATAATGCGTGGGTGAAACTAGTGATACTGAAGTTTCAGGTTCATTTATTATCAACAGTGATTTACTTCAATAAGGTCGGATGAACAGGAAAAAGTGGAGGTTAGTGTTCCTTTGATAAAATGTATAATAGACAGTATATGGAAATATATTTCCGTTGAAAATTTATCGACACAATTGTAATCGTACGATAAAATTTAATAACATCACACGTGAATTGGATTTACAAAATCAAAAATATAGCTTGTCTTAATCTCTTAATTGCTAGTATTTTACTTTAATTTATGGGGAAGTCCCTATGAAATTCATTTCCGTCTTGACATAGTAATAATAAAATATAATCATTTGTTTATTAAAATTACTCCAATTAATAATACGCTAAATCATTCCTATTTGGATAATAATTCTTCTCTACATATCGACATGAAAATAACATAACGAGAATGTCCAAAATGTATTGTAGGGTTCTAGTTACTCAACATCCTATTTGATCAATATGATTGATCGCCTAACATAAGTTGAACGGACATAACATGTCTTCATAATGTCTTCTAGCAATAATACAAAAATAAAATATTAACAAATTCTAATAAGTGTTGATTTAATTTCACCATAGAACGCTACTTGTATGATATATTGTCTATCCCTTTCATTCTTTTGACAAAATAAAAGACAACATTCATTAATACAAGACACGGCAGGTGAGCTCTACATTTATAAAATGGTTAAGATATCTCTAGCAAATGTTGTTAATTATATGTAATTATGATTATGAATATATTATGTAAGATAATATTATCCGTTGTTTATATATATACCAATATATAATATTATTTTCGGTATATAACTTGTCTTTAAATATACACAGGCACGCAATTTATCAATAAGATTACTTCTCGCTCGTAATAACGGTTGTTTGTTGAGATAATTGCGTAGACAAGTAGCGCTACTAATTGCCTTCAAACCAGAAGCGATAATATTTATATGTTCTTAGTATAAATTGTATACAAAATTATGTTATTTTCATAGTTTTTTTTTTATAATAATAATTAGAATAAATGTTAAATTTAACATAGAATTACTTTATTAAAAACTTCCACTTAAGAGATCTACCACGCCAAAGATCATTGAACAATTCACCGTGGATTTCTGAGACCAAAATCTCCGTTTAAAACGTATTGTTATCTTTGTCTTATAAAGAGATTCTAGTCTCAGAAATCCAATGTCAATCATTTATTGTTCACTTAGAAGAAGGAGGCTCTTAGAGTACAATTATCTACTAAACCTACACTAAGGAGGAACCTATGTACGGAAAAGCCATAAGGATACACTAAATATTAACAGATGTTTATGTAAATGAATAAATATATCGTGGCGTTTGGAAATTATAATGTTTTATAACATTTTAGTCGATTTTACTTCAAGTCAGGCTTTGTTTTATAAATACTTTTGTTGTTATTAAATTAACCTAGTAACTAGTTATAATTTATTATTATGTCGTATCTTAGAAACGCGTTGTCTTTGATCGTCTCATCTCTATATTGTTTATGATTTGTAAATCATTTCTAAGACAGCAGCGTTGGTAAACGTCTATTCTAATTGACCGGTACTATATTCTTTGATGTTAATATTATTACGTTTCATATTAAATTAAATAAACGGACTGGTGTCTGATAAGCAATGAACGTTTGCGAAGAAAACAAAGAGATATCGCGTTGTGTCCGCGATAGTTGTGTGTATATGACACTTGTGTGTGTTTGTGTAGCTGTGTATGCACACTGGCGAACTTATAACGGCTGTTTCGTCGTTATCAAGCGAGCTACCGCCTACGTAGCGTTATCTCGCTTTATCAGCGGCATTAGGAGCGATAATGCTCGCATACCTGTATTTTTCAACGCGCGTATAATTTAACATACATGAATGAATGCTCCGCCCGACGATTGTTTATTGTATGGAAACACTTCACAATGTAACTAACTAAATAACTTGCCTGTCCTCAATGAGCTATGGTTACTGAGTTTTGTGACTGTAAGCATTTATAAAAAACTTTTACGACAAAATTTAACCACCAAAATTGGTTGGTTCACAAGATTTATCATTGACACAACAAAGTACACCATTATTACCGAATAAACTTTTTCGTTGATATTAAAAGACAATTTTAATTACGTGGAACGAGAAATTGGCGGCAGAACTAACTTGAAACATTCTCACGGCCGAAAGAACGGTGTCCTATTGCGGTGTGTCAACATTCAAAGTGCTGCAGTCGGCAACTCTGCCTCAGATTACAGAAAATACGACCGATGTTATTATTTCCATATCGAATCCCAGCACCGCCACATATTTACGAATATTGTAACCGGAGGACTACCCGAACTTACTTTTCTCTTGTATAATTCTGTACCAGAGTTCGCCCACGAGTTCTCTACTTGTACCAAATTTAAATAAGATATGTTGGACAGTTGCAAAGTTATCGTGTAAATATATAAAGAGGAAACAAACGTATCCCACTGGGAACGTACATATTTCCGGTATCATTGGTATGCGATTTTTCAGAAAACGTTACCACCTTCATCCAGATCCATGAAGCCGTTCTTGATACCTTGTAAAAACATCTATCCATCCAAATTTAGTCCATCATCCATTTACATTATTAGTAAGATTAACTAACTAAAGGAGGTGTCTTAATCCACAGTTTTATGTTATCTAATTAATTTTGTATCCGAATGTACCTATCAACCTCGGAGGTGATAACATAGTGGCACTATAAGTTGTCATTAACTATTTAGTTTATAGTGAGGATAAACAGTTTAACAAATAATTATAGTTGTAGATGTACCCCCGCCGTATTGTGACATCATAACCTCTAATTGAAAGAAATAGTTGGGGTCAGCAAAACAAATTAATCTTTTCTCAAATTTAACCTTACGTATTACTATAATCTTTGTCTTCCTAACCTGAAAAGAGGTATACTTCTTTACTGTGAATATACTAGAAATAATTTCAATCTTTAAATTTTCATATATTTGAACTGTACTAACAAACGTCTAATCATAGCGCGTTGGCTCCAATCCAAACTTTAATCTTTTTTCAATTCAATTTGAAGCTTTATTGAATGTAAGTAAACAAACAAAAGGCCACAAATAGATTTAGTAACGTTATTACTATTGTCTTCCAAAGAAAATTGTTCGGATTTTTTTATGATCATTCAATTAATCTGGAATAACATCATGGGTTATCTATTTTATTGTATTGTATGTAATATTCGATTATGGTTAATCTGGGAAACCTCACACGAAAATATAAACTTAATAGCAGTCGTCCGCGCCGAATTAAAAAAAACTTTATTAGTAGCGTATGTGTTATAGCAGACTATGTTCTACACCAATGCCAAATTTCATCAAGATCTGTGAAATCGTTCCGGAGATACCTTCAAACAAACATACATCCGTCCAAACATTCGTATTTATAATATTTGTAAGATTTAAAAACAGGTGACTTAGCAACATTTTACTTATTTAATTACAATATTAATTAGTAATGTATAGATCAAGTAATGATTTTTAAAACATGTAAAATGCCTATACTTTCATTTGATCTAACATGTATTTAAGTTATTAATTTTGATACATAAATTCAAATTAAAAAAAAACATAAATTTCACTTTATCTTTTATCCTTCTTGTTACACTCAGAGTCCTCCAATTACTAGTATGGTAGTCCTTACTGTAGATTTATCGAAAATAATAAAAAAAAGAACTGCTTGCATAGCATTAAACTACACTATCAGGAAGTTAGTACATTGATTATAAATTAACACATAAATATTTATTTAATTCTTTGATAAAGAATTATATATAGAGTGCAACAGCAACAATTTAACCGGTTAATATTTATATCGGCTGGCAGATTGTTATACAAACAATAATTGCTAGAAAGGATATTGTGTTTATCAACTTGGTCCCTTGGACAGAGTAGCGTGTTTGTATGACTCCTGCCTTCGCTTCGTCTATAGGTTAATCAAGAAAATAAACAAACAAATCTACTGTCTTATGTCACGCTGTCAAATTTATTATTACATGCCTACCTATACAAAAACTATGTACACATAGAGTCTATGCGCACATATATAGGTATCTTCTCCTTTGGAAATGTCATCACGAATATTAAGAATAAATCAAAAAGGGACATATAAAGCACACTGTGACATCTTGACAATGATGTAAGTAAGAAAACTTACAGATGAAACATTTTCAATATATTTAATTCCAGTATATGTTCAGTCGAAGAATGTCATTATTTTATATCGTACAACAAACTGTCACCATACGAGCTGTAATTTAGCACGTTTTTAAAACAAATTAGAAGAAATTGTGTTATTTTAATGGTTGTAGGTGTATAGTTACTTACAACATAAAACATGCGCCATCTTTGTTTCTACTAACCTTTTCGTACTAAAAAAAATGGCCGGTCAATTTCGTCTAATGCTTTATCGAATCAAGAATAGGAATCGTTTGGTATTAGGTAACAGTTTACATTCACGACGTCTAATCAATGGGCCGGACTGCGCCCGCGCATTGCGTCATCGCTTTCGCGGCTCCATAGTAGCTTGCGAAACACAGCTTATGCAAGAGTACAATGTACGTAAATTTTGTACTTCGACTTGTTGCTTGTTGCTGCTGTCAACATGTTTTTTTAAAGACTTTTATAATAGACTGCCAGATATATCTTTAAAAACTAAAAACTATTGCGATAGATAAAGATAGAGAAAGCTTTAACAAATGCAGATGTCTACAGACAATCCTCACTTTGCTATTTTGGCAAATTTAAACGGCCGCTTCCTCGTTTGTCACCTTTTCTCATACTATAAAAAAAGTTAAAAAGAGCGTTAAAAATAAAAACTGACAATGCCCACAAACAAATGAAACAATAAAGAAATTTAAACTGCCAGTTACTAGTAAGCTCAAGAAAGTATATAGGAAAATAGGACAAGAATTTTAAAGAGGAGCTTTTTAAACTTAAGTTTCGGGTAGAACTTAAATATCTTATAAGTTCTAAACTTCCGAACGAAAAATGCAATCCGGGTCTCCCTTGGTGACCAATTAACGATTCTGATTGAGTGTTTAAGACTATCTCTAGTATTCTTACGTTGTAATGGAATCGATTTTTTTTACTTGCCTTACTGGGCAGCGGTATTGCAACATTTGGCGTGCGGCGGGCCAGAGATCCCACGCTTAAATTTTAGCGTGATAATTAATTGAGAGTAAGGTGTGCGTGACTGAGAAAATTAAAACACTTGAAGGATATTAATGAAGCCTTTAACTTTTTATAGTCTACATGAAAGGGTAAAAATCTGTAGTCATGATTTTTTTACCTTGAGAAAAAAGGTTTGAAAATTTTTGATGAAATTATGTTTTAAACTTAAATAATATTTTACCTTGGTACATAGATTAATTAAACATTCTGCTATTGTGATAATACATTAATAGCTTGAATTTATATTGTGCAGTAACTCGCATTTCACACAAATAACACTTGACTTTTACCCACTTCTTACGGCAATACGGCGATAAACTCTAACCTTAGAAAGGTTGCTTAACAGTAAATAAGTGGCAAGTGGCAATATTTTATCTGTTCAGTGTAAACTTTACTTATGTTACCTAATACTGGCTAGACAGTATTGCGACATTTATTTTGTAGAAAAACAATAAAAATAAAAAACATTTCGTTTTAACTAATGTATTAAGCGGCCTCTTCACTACTTTTGACCGAAAAAAATAAGTTTATTGAAAAAATCAGTGGTGAAAATGTTTATTGATGTATTTAATATAGCTTTTGTTAGCAACTTCGTCCGCGTGGAATAAAAAAATAGCCTATGTCACTCAGTAATAATGCAGCTTGGTAATGACAAAATAATTTTTGAAATCTTTTCAGTAGTTTTTGTGTTTATTCCTAACATATAAAAATACAAATCTTTCCTCTTTATAATATAGATACAGTAGACTATTATAAAAGGGGAAGAAGAAAATCGCAACATATTTAATGAGATACATATGTATGTATAACCTGTGTAATGTTAATGGCCAAACCTTGTAGGAAATGCCGCCTTGACTTGGTCAAACAAAAAAGGGCATTTCGAGGATGTGGTCTTATTCATATGTTTTGTAACCTTTTTTGTAAACTAAATGAAGCGGTTATGTAACTACATATTACAAAAAATTTTAACGTTCAAATATGGACCATTGAATATTCAACTATTATTATTGTTATTCGATAACCATTTCTGACTAGTTAAGCTTTCTTCCTAATAAGCATAAAGGATTTTTAAGATGAATAGTGACGAAAATAAAAAACGTGTTTCATAATTTACTTATCCACACAACTTTCAATAAATAAAATAGTACAAAGTATTTTTAGAAGTAATTTGTTGTATCAGGTGATCCAGACCTGAATAATTTTTCCATTATTCCATTTAAACGTACAGCCAAGACCTAAAATGTCGTGAATAGTCGGTGATTTAGTCTGGTTGTTTGTATTCGGAGACCTACTAATTTAGGAAATAGGTCTTGTTCCCTAGGAATTGAAAATAGCCTTAGTGATCGATATGTCTGCGGACTCGTTCTATATTCCGCTTTTAGAAGCATTATAAATGTAACTAGGTAGGCAAAGACACGGAGACATTGTCATAGGAATATTTATTGACACGACCTAGCATATTAGAATAGCAGACAGTGGCTTTTTGGTAATGAAAAATCTTTTTTATACCTGTACAGTTTGTAGGAAAAAGAAGTTACAAGGAAATATGATTAAAAATTATTAATTTTGTCTAAAATATTTTGGTTTAGGTATTCTTTCTTTGGTCAGTTCGTTGCCTGTATTTGCGTCAATATAACAAACTAAAAGTAATATAAAGTAGGTAATAGTGAAAAAAAAATAACTTAAAGCGGATAACGTTTCACGGTTTGTTTGTCGGGGCGATGGCGATGCGAGGCGCGCGGCCTTGCGCGGCCGAGCGACGCCCCGCGGCCGCACGTGTATGCGTGACGTCACGCATACAGCGTTCAAGTTCAATGCTGCCCATTAATTCCACCGCAACGGCCAGCTACAATACTTTTTACTAATATTATAAACGCGAAAGTTTGGATTAATGTATGGATGTTGTTACCATGGCTGAACGGATCCGGTTGTAATGTCAAACAGAGATAGATTTTAATTTGGAATAGCCCAAAGTTTTCCACGCAAATGCATCTTATATGTTAGTCTCAACCGTCGCACTCAGAGTTTGTCGCTCAGCGAACCCTGTAGAGTTGATTTCTCATACTAAATGTACACTAAGAGAGACAACCTCTTAACTAATTTACTATATCCATACAATTAATTAAATTGGAGTGTCTTTGTAATGTAAACAAGTATGTAATAATTCGTACACAACATGTATAGCGTTATTTATAACGTTGCCGAAGTCGCGGGCGGCAGCTAGTTAATATAAACTGTATTAAGTACTACAAAAATACAGTTAGACACTTTAGTTAAATACACTTTGACCGACAGTCATTGATATTATGAACGTCAAACGTAAATAAACATTATCTCTATTATTTAAATCTGAGACTGTTTTATTTTAAAAATGCAACTAGACCTCGATAAATAACGTTCGTAAGATGAATCGGGGCCTATATTTATTCACAAATGTTAAATCTGCGAGATATCAAAGTCGAAGAAGTAATGTTCAGTTCAAAGAGCCGTTAACAGACGAATAACATACAACAACTATTTTTAAACAAACCTTCGAATAAAACATTGAGATTCAATAACATTTATGTAACATGATATTTCGTCTAAATATACAAAACATATCGAATGTACCTTATCAAATATAATATCAAAGCAATAAAATCTTGAGCTGTCGAGTTATACAATAATGGAATTGGTCTTATTATTACTAAAAATAGTTGAAGACGAAAGAACAGATTAAATTAAAAAATCTCCAATAGACAGAACTTTTATTTTGGAAAAAATCTACGGATCCTGTGGAATAGTATCTTTGTAATGCCACACGCACGAATCCGCTAGTAATATTTCATATTTACTAAACACATTCAAATTATTTATGTTTATTTTTCAGAAATAACGTTAACAAAGGATACCTTTGGTTAGAGATGCGTTGTTTGGTATCTCTTCTCTGAAGCGTACGTTATGAAAACACGAACGCGCGCTTTCCTCGGCCATTGAGCCTTCCCCGAAGCGCGCGTGCCACATTGTCAATACTAATAAAGTACGAGTACAACTACGTCATAAAATTCACTTGTAGTTAAATTAAAAAAAAAACTAATAGCCCAGCTGACTGGAAGGAAATCCAGTGAATATTCAAGTCACATTACACCTTACATATGAAATAATAGTTTTAAATGTTTTTTTTTTTTAATATTTTTTGTCATTTTTCTGTTACGGAAACTATCTGTGGAGAAAATGTAATACACCATACGTGCAATAATCTTCAAAGTGATCTTAAATACAATTTAATTATAAATAATACATGTGTTACGAAAGTTGAAACACGGTAACATCAGTTTGTTATCAAAACTTCTAAATATTTATGTCTACTCCATACATTATTGATAACAATAGATCTACTTCAGTTTATTATAACTTGGCGTCCTTGGCAATTATCTACTTAGTTCACAAATCACAAACGATGTGTAGAAACATACTGCCTATTATTTGTTGTAACAATTATATGTTTAATACAATTGTATCGCCAGTGAAAACCCACGGTTAGTTGAACATTCGCGATGTTCGTGTGGTCATTTAAAGCGGTGTACGTGACCACTGATAACAGATGCCGTGGGTTTATCTCACTAATATTTAATTACCATACGGTCAAGTATCAAGAAGTCATTCGGTGATATTTTTCATGATAATAATATTTTCCAATGTATTCTATTTATAAATTAATGAGTGATCATTCCGTTGTCCTCGTTTTTTTTTTCAAACAACAAATGACTATATGTTATGTAGGAACTAAGTGTAAGTTTTAACTTTTTAATTTCATGTAAAAATTTCTCCACACTGTATAATCTTGTAACTGTGACGTCATCAGAATAAAGTCTTGGTATTGTGTCCGAGTACAATCTGTATACAATAAACAGCGAACGAAAAGTACACTTCAAATCGTTATCTGTTACAACTTATTTATATAATACGACTATTAATAATAACACTACAAAATATTATGGTTCCTGCTCGTTTATTACCTTTAACCCGGAGCGAATCGTAATTTAAACAAAGATAAAACGTGTTTACCCAATTACAAACAGTGCACTCAAGGCATGTCTGATTATTTACATAATTCCCGACGGTCTCAGAACAAATAGTATAATCGAATCTATACTTGGCACCTAGTCATGGGTAACTTAACTAAAATCGATGACCTGCAGATCAGCTCACAGTTCAAATGTGTGTAGCAGATCAGTGAACCGGTTTTTGACTCAGCTCAATTTTTACCTGCATAGAGTTATGATTTTTGTTTCGAACTGTGACCTGCAAGGTACCAGGCAGCTTATGGCTCGTCAGCTCATATAGTTATAGTACATGGCGATGAGCCTTGAGGTGTCAATTTAATTGTTGAGTCAAAGCTCAACGGTTCAAGTCTATGTGACTTGATTTTCGAACATGTTGTGAGTTGTTTTAGACATTTCTACTGGCAACGGTTTATTTATAATGAAATGTTATCGTTGTGTCACTCTTACACGTGTCACGTTAAACAAGTGCTCTCTTATTAGTTAAAACGAATATTTTCTTGATAACAATGTTTTTATTGGAAAAAAATACTGTTTTACTGTCTGATTGTTTTATTTTAACGACTAGTGTAGATAGTGTATGACCATGTTAATTAATGTTAAAGTAAAAAAATATTTGAAAAAAATCGCATTTCTACTTATTTTAAAGTGTCATTACGATTTTCATTTGTTACCAATGGAAAACCATTGCCTAAAAAATAGTACAAAAACCGTGGAAATACACTGTAATTGAATAATATTCTTATAAACATTTTTCTACAATTGAATTAAAAAGTAGTCTTGTTTTTTATTACCCAACTCGAATACTTATAAATTAAAAACGCCTCTATATTTTGCCTTTTATTTAAACAGTTACTGATTTTATATCATACCATATATGAAAATATTTAATGTAAATTGTTAAATGAATGGAAAAAACAAACAGCAAGCGAAAAATCATATCAAACAAGTTTACAAAACCTGTTTCGGTATACGAGGATATATCAATGGCTGGACAAGTGAGGCGTAATGATTGTCTAGATTTGCATACAATCGGTAGCTTGCAGGTGGGTATCAGGTACCCGCGGTGACTTAGATGAACGCCTTAATATTCTAGACATCGCCTAGTCGCCTACGCGTGATGATTTCAATCTAAAACAAAACAATAACTGTTTACACGAGGTCATAATATCTGTTTGCAAATAAAAATGTACATAACCAGCGCCATATTGTGACTTCATAGCTACGAAACTGTTTAAAATGTGTATATAAATACGAATTAAAAAGACATTGTGTTTACTAACTATGTGTTAATCGAGACTATGTTCTACATCTTTGCCAAATTTGAATAAAATATGTAGAACCGTTACGGAGTTATCAAGTAAATATGTACAAACGAAAATAAACGTATAACACGGGAACCGTACATAATTCCGGGATCCTAGTTAGCCTAGATATTCTTCCAGACAATGTACTACATCTATACCAAATTTCATTCAGATCCATCAATCCGTTCTGAAGTTACCATCTAACAAACCATCCGTCCAAATATTCGCATTTATTAGTAAGATTACGCATTCAAAAGGTATAATTATTTTTGTGAACTGATTTTTCTATTAGTGACGAATCAAGGTCATAAACTTGAAAATTCTTATTTAGAACACGTAGTGAAACAGTGTATAGGAGACATCAAACCGATAAATGAATATTTAATAGAATATAGTTAAAATAACTGAACACTTCTAATGGTTTTACTCATGGTAAATTTAACACTCTACATAACATTGCTTTATATTTCATACAATGGTCAAGGTTACAATTTATGTAAATAAACTTTATAACTTTATAAATATTTAACGTTATATATATCATTCGTTCATAGGATAAATATAAATTTTATTGTGCGTAGCGAATGACGAGAACGAATGTAAAAGAATGAACGGCATGTGGTCGACAAGACGCGAGAAATAGTTGGCACATCGCACTGTCTGTTTACGAGACCGATTGATCAATCTTCATTCTGCACTATTTGCCTGTTGTTGTAATTAGTTAAGGCATCGTTCGAAAAATTTTAATTGATTCAAACTTTTTCTCGTTTTAATCGAGTTTTTGTAGTTCGGTATAAAAATGTTGTTGACCTTGAGTTTTGACGAAGGATACTTTACTATTTTAGTAGTTAAACAAATTGTAAAAACAATTTCGATACGTTCTTAATTTTTTAAGACCCTAATATTAGATTTAATAAATCGAGAGGACTTACAAATAAGGTCGTAAGTTTTAAGCAAAATGACCTTTAGATCTTTTCGGACTCTAAAGAATATAATATATTTCAAGATTTTTCAAGAAGCCTTCGATTTTTTTTATTAACTTAATAATATATTTAAAAAGCTATTTTGAACGCGAGCCCGATTAATGTACCTCGTAGGCAAAAGTTGAGAGGCTTACGCTTTGATGCTTTCAATTTAACGACTAGACGGTTCGATGGAAATTTGCCTTTCGATAATATTTTATTAATATACATTTTCACTAAAGAAACACCAAGTCAGAAGGGTAAACCTGAAATAAATTTTAAAGGTACTTTCAAATAATTATATAAATAAATACTGCCTATAAACACGAAAAGCGTGTGGGTTTAACCTTCATATTGCCCAAACGTTAAAATTAGAACAATGTGCATAAAATAAATATTATTTTTTACCATTACAAATAAGGCATGGATTGACCAGTGGGCATTAAAATGGTTATCTCTAATACTTGTAACAGGTTACTTAGATGTTTGTTAATTTCATTTATTCATATTGTATGTATTTAAAGTGTTCACGAACAGTTCTAGTTTTGTATATGAAGGCAACAAGCTTATATAACTTAATTGGATGAATATTTAAAAGTGTTAATTTGTTTAAATAGTACTTAGTTCCGAACGTACACTTGTGACGTCACATTTACCATAACGGGTTAAGTTGCTTTTAACAAGTTTCATTTATATATTAAGTATAGATAAATATTACTACTGAATTTAGTATATTTTTAAATACATTTAATATTATCAAACTCGTGCCTTATATAGAAACTCATAAAATATACATTAATAATACTTTTTAACGTGTTCAAGTATCAGTCATTGAATTAAAAATGTACAAAAGTAGCATCTTGAGGTGTGTAATACGGCTCTGAACTGGTACAATAGTGCAGGTCACAAAGACTTGAACCGTTAAGCTAAAGCTCAACAACTAAATTCACAGCTCACGGCTCATCGCGATATACTCTGTGTGAGCTGTGACTCTTGTGAGCTGATGCGCCGCGAGTTTGCATCTCGAAAGGCAAAAAAGAACTCTATACAGGTACAAATTGAGCTGAGTTGCTAGCCGATACACTATTTCTCACATGTGAATTGTGAGCTAGAATAGTGATCATCAATTATAGTTTAAGTTACCTTTGATTAATAAAATTTAAGTTAAAATTAAAGTAAAATTTAAGTATTTAAGTGTATCATTCGGTCCGGTTTCTACTAGATTAGCTAATGTGGTGGCTACTTCAAAATAGCAATCTTTTAGCGTCGCGTCGGCCAGTCGTGGGCAGACGTTGACAGGTCACTTCCCTAACATTTTTGCCTGAATGCTTTTCAATGTTTATTTAAAACAGTAACGATCAGTGTAGTGACATCTGTATTTTTTCGCGTCACTTTCACAGTTTGATCCCTGTCATATTTTAGTTTTTTTTTTTCATTGTTATGAATGAGTGATATTCTATCTATAAAATATAATTTTATTTAAAAAAAAACCTCGAATAAAATTGACTGAATGTGAATGAAAACGTTGTCGTAGAATAAAATTCACTAGTTGACATTATGTGCACATTACGAGATCGCGGCGAGGAATTCGAGAGATCGGGCCAAGTCGCGTGGGCGAAGCTCCGCCATACAGACGAGTACGTTACTATACGCCACTAATAACTCATAATTTATAGCCAACATCGACCATTTGGTAATTTGTAATTAATTGCGAACGAACAACACGTGTAAATAAAATAGATCGAGTCCATTGAAAATTGCACTAAACGACATAAAATCTGCAACGTCATACCTACCAATATTGCAAATACGAACGTATTATTAACATGCCAAAGTTCATTGACCTCCTTTAATTAATTAATACGGTAGCTCACCACTAAGATTTTATCGCTTACTGGCTAAGTTTTTTCAATAAATCAGCCGTGAATTTGATCACAAACAACTTTCTTTACCTCAAATAGCATATTGTTGTATGTAGCTAATGTAAAGACAAACAAGTTTTTTCATCGACGTGATTTTAGAAATATGTTTCGTTTTTGGTATTGGCGCTTATCAGGTTGTTCACACGTGCAATTACCGACGTGGGTGTTTGTTGAACGTGAACGTGTATAGTAAACGATTTCAAACAGTGATTTAATTGAAAAAGATACATTCAAAGGGGGGAAAAACTAACAGCTCTAAATAGGTGGCGCTAGCGCTAATAGTGTAATGTCATCTATCAAAGTTTATATACCATATTAGCTGTCGCCCGCGCGCAGTTAAAAAGGCTTAATAGGGGTTTGAAAAATAGATGTTGGCCGATTCTCAGACCTACTGAATATGCTCACAAAATTTCATGAGAATCGGTCAAGCCGTTTCGGAGGAGTACGGGAACGAAAACTGTGACACGAGAATTTTATATATTAGATTTCAGCGATTTAAAGCAAAGTATTCCATTTTCATTTTTTGTAGTACATAATTAATGTAAACTATCGTAAAAAATTACATATATAGTTTTAGTTACTTTTTATATAAAATAAAGTGTTTTTGTATATCTGTGGTACATTTAGTGCTACTCACTCTCGATCATGCTGACATCTGTAGTGAGCAAAAGGCAGTTTTTCTTCCCATTTGTCATTATTATTTGCTTTGTCTATGTTCTTATACTTTTTTTAATCGAACGCAAAAAAGAGTCATACTTTTTGGAGAAAACAGTGATAATATGTTTTTTACTAGTGTTTGGGCAGTGTAAACTGACGATAACAAGTATGTAAATAAATTGTTCGTGATGGTCGTAGTGTAGGCGGTGTTGTTTGCCTCCACTCTCCTATTGCGTGACACACTGAATAAAAGTGTTGTTAGACCTCAAATTGCCCATATAAACGAAGCCTTACCACTCCTTAATTATATAAATATTTAGTTTTTTCCAATAATTATCTTACTACAACCTTCACATATAGAAGACAATAAACTAAATCAATATAGTGTGATAAAAGTAGCCAGTATTTACATAGTTGTAAGAAAAAAAATATTGAAGAAATATTTAGTATAATAATAATATGAAGTTGCAGTCTGTGATGAAAATATTTCTGCTTTAAATAGTACCGAAATATACTAGATGATTCAATGTAGTTCCAGAGGTTATAACAATGAACATAATTCACTTAACTAACTAACGAAATAACTGCAATACGTTTACCTTTAGTGGTATTTATGCCGCAGACAAGCAAGCCCGCTTTGGTTGGAACTTTACGTAAGAAGTCGCGTGACCTAGCCACCGTTCATTCAGACAGCGCCACGCGACCGGTTCGTGTTACACTGCGTTCCCACTGACTGAACATTACAAAATATACTGTTGTTTCAGATTATTCTGAAAGAAAGAGAGAGATAACACGGTTTTGTAAAAAAATGTCGTCAATAGAATTCGACGGTTATTTAATTTTTACACGTTACATTGCACTTTTTTATTTATGCTGTGGAATAATGTACTTCGTATTTGATATGTAATAATGATTTGTTAGATTCCAAGTAGTATACCATTAACATGTTTATAAACATTATTCAGTAACAAATAACATAGTAGGTTTCGTAACACAACTACACAAATAATATCTGCACTATTATTTAAACTATAAAGTTCAATTGACGCAAATAAGAAAGTGCAAAATGAAATTATGGAGAAAGGACATTTAAATAAAATGGGTAAATGATTAAAAATGTTTTTCTTGTTTCCTAAGTAAGCTAAATAAGTCCACAAACACTTTCTATGGGCATTGCCAATTTAGAAAAACATGCTAATTTATTGCAGCGTACATTGAAATCCATGAAATCGTAGAAAAGTAAACCCATGTCTTAGGAATTCATATAAATAATTATGTATATACTTAGTATTTTTTTTTCTAATAAGTTAGGTCAGTATTTAATTAAGGAGACAAATAAACACTAATTGATTATTTTTAGTATGCACTAAAGAATGCTTATTTCTTATTCTATTCTAGATAATATGTCACACGTAATTGTGACAAAGATTATTTTGATAGAATTGGAACGCGAACTGTCAAAAGTTTGTGTTGGATCAACAACAGACTGTAAATAAATATAGAGAACGTGAAACTCGAAGTAATCCTGGCAATGGAACAAGTTGGAGAGAGAGGCTGTGGAATGGGGATGTGGGGGTTGGCGACGCGGGGGTTGGAGCAGCGAGGGCTGGGTTGGGGCCGCGGGGGCCGCAAGACGCGGCGTGAATGGCGGCGGCAAGGTCATGGGCGCCGGAAGTGGGTTACGGGCGGCGTATCGACCGCGGCCGCGCATAACACCACCGAGCACCGCCCTAGGGTTGCCATGTGTCTGCTCTACATATTGCAAATATACTAAATTGCAGACTTCTATTATACCTTATGATTTTATTGGGTAGCTCGTCTCATACAAAAGAAATTTGTCCATATGGTATTAAATTGTCCGTATTGCCTACTTGATAATCTTTTAGCTGTATTTTTTTTTTGTTTTATTTTATTTATGAACATTATTATGCGTATTTATTTTCCAATAATCGAACCGTACTTATAGCTCAATTAATTTGTATTGTCTCGATATGAAATTTCTCACGATTGTTTTGGTCTAACAGGTTTGGAGAAACCTAAGCCGTTTGATCGAGTTATAATGTTACGCCGTAATCTGATCACCAATTAATTAGTTACAACATAATGTTATATGGTAACTGGCGTATAGGATAAGTTTATTTAAAAGAGCAGACCAAAATCTCTTTATAAAACATATAGTCATCCCTGACAAAACAGAGATTACAATATGTTGTAAACGGAGATTTTGGCCTCAAAAAAGCTAAGTTAGTATTGTAGAAATTGCACATGCGATAAAAATATAAAATACAAAAAACAGTAAAAGATGTTATACATTTCTCTGAATTAGGTCAAGCAAGGAGAGCTCATATTGTTTTATTTGGTATGTCTTCCATTTGGACATTATAGTTTTGTACTTGACTTGTTTCAACATTGTACGTCTCGCTTTGCTTCGGAATTTTATCTAGACTCCTGACTCACGTCATTCCAAATGTCTTTACCAAAGATAAACCTTTTAAGAATTTATTACAAACATTCTCAACTATTTTATAACGTATTATGTAGACTCTTAAGTCGCCATGTTCATTTCAGGCCATGCGCCTGCGCAGAACCTTACTCCCGAGATAAAACAAGTTGTCAACATGTATCTTTATAGAAAATTCAGCTCTTACAGAGTTTCATTCCATATTCAACTTTTTAAATCATGGGATTTTGAACATTTAATCACTACATTTTAATAAATAAATTTTTTTAATAGAAAGCGCCCAACGAGCAAGCGATCACCGCCGAAAGAAAGATGTTACCACTGCACATTAACTTCCTTAGCAAGTTAAAAGGTTAAACGTTGTCTAAATGGCAGGAAGGATATTTACTTTTTTCATTCCTTTTCCAAAATCTCATCCCTTTTCCGTTACTGCATATATTGGGAAGGGTATATTTGCATTATAAAACTTTGTTATATTAGTGGCCATTCATTACCAGCGCGGCCACCGAACTCCCGGCCTTGCAATGCGCCTACGTCCCAACTCCGAACAATCGACAGACGGTGCGTCCGACCACGTCAACTATCAAAATTAGAACAGTCTGTAATTTTAACATATGCTTTACAAAACATGTATTCTTCATTACATCGTATATTTTTTATTATACTTTACTCGCTCTACGGAATTAAATTGCAAAGGATATATACCGTGATATTTAATCGTCATAACACTTTAGAGTGTTTTTTTTTCTATAAAGAGATGGATGTTTTATATCCATATGTATTAATGTGTTTATTTTTAAACTTATGAACATATTGATACGCGATTTTTATATCCAGTCCAACCTGGATAAGAGAGAGTCATCCCAACGGACTACCTCCATAAGTGAGAAACTCGGGTTAGAGAGAAACGCCTATAAGCGGGAAAAATGTCGTGGTGTCTGGAAGTCTCGCTTATTACGCCACATGACTTTCATGATTTTTGACCCCTCCTCGTTGTCACAGCTGTTCACATTTATGACACCATCCTACGTAATGTAATGTCACATATTGCAATTTTAAATATACAAAATGAGTTTAAAAAACAGAAACTGTTGAATATGACATTTGCCACCCCTCCCCGCCTCTCACACTGTCACACTTCGTCGACCCCCTCCCTCACACTTAACATGTGACGTAATTTATGGATGACCCCTTATTTACCTATTGTGTTCTTAAAAACTCGCAGTTGACAAAGCAGAATTTGTATTGTGAAACCTGTATGAACTGGAATTTTTTAGGCCTTAGTCACTTGACTATCTCAAAGTGCGTGATTCATGTGCAAACACTAAAATATTTTATGTATCCAACGAATCGCAGAAGTAATGTAGAGAACCGGCTTATGTTTCCCCGAGTTTGCACTATCAAATCAACTTTAAAAAACATATTAATACTTACTACTATAAGATATAAATATATTTTAAATGTCTATATAATCTTCACTGTGATTGCTTGATTATTTTGCATGCATTTTAAGGATTATAGATACGCCATTTACAGAATAGTAGAAACATAACTAAATTAGAGCGTAAAACATGTATAACTTAATACGATTGTTTTTTAATAAATCAATTTTTGAGCAATATTGTTATATACGCTTTTGAAATAAGAATCGAATTTATAAATGAAATCGATTATTTTGATCGTAAAATATTTATAATCTGTATTTCACCACTAAATATACTTGATAAGAATCGGACGTGCTCCAATTTAAGATTGTTGACTACTGTTATCATCGAATAATTTGTAACAAACGACATCTCGTACTAGGAAATGAAGCTATATTCATTTTGAGTTCTCCATGAGTAAATTTTTAACTGCCACACTTAGACGGTGAATAGTTACTTAAACAGGCTCTAAGGGGCTAAGTGAGTATACTATATTAAATTGCTTGTGATGTAAACTTTGACTTTTCCTTCACTAGACCTACATACATGTGTTGCAGTTCGATGTTTGCGTTTTTCTCTGTTTTGTATTGTTCTAATTTTAAATAAGCCCATTTGTCATTCAATATGTCGACTTTTGGAACGAAGTTCCTTATAGCGCGTTGTGAAAGGGGGCTAGACGGAAAGAATTCTTACGAAAAGTTGTCACGACACTTTTTGCTATAGTAACCATGGCAACGACGTGACATTATATAACGAAAATTCATAGAAATAAAATGTACTTCTTGGGAAGACTTCACTTTTTTATTCATAGAATAAACATTGGTTCCTTCACTAATTAATCGAAAGGAACTTCGTTCCATCCGGGTGTCCCTTGACACCTCTCAAGTTTTTTTTTCATTTCCTGATGGGTCCTTGAGTTAAGTTACTTCAGAATACTTGGCGTTATGCCATATGACGTCATTCTTATGTGTTGCCATAGATAGCAAAAATTATTTTAAACTAAGTGCCACAATCTTCAAGTATGTCCTGAATAAGCTTCTTGGAACTTATTTGTCAAATAAAGTCGTCGTTGGCGTATCACAATGTCCAAATAAGCTGTGAAATTATTTTGACATTATACTTCTTGTTAATAATACTTTATGTGCCAGTTAATTTATTTGTTACGTTAGTTATGAAGCACTTTACTTGGATATAGTAAAACAGGTCCTTACTATTGTAAAATATTCTCAGATACGAGAATCACACGTTGGACAATGTGTTTTACAACTAGTAAAGACTACAAGAAAGATACACTGCTTTTCCGGATGATATCTATTTGTATCAAAAACCTTAATTTAGATCTATAATTTGTCATACCAAAAATTTAGAAAGATTATTAACATGTTGATTTAAAGGCCCTATTCATTAAAATATGAGTCAAAAAAAACAAAAAAGAATTGATTGATAAGATCATTTACTGTCCTTTGTTTTTTGATATCCATTGACGATGCAAACAATTCGAAATTACGAATCAATGGATTATTCGGTGGATGACATGTTGAGAATTCGCGTTGGGGCCCACGGATGGGTAGTCCACTGCGGTATTTCCGGCTCGGGTAGCGACTGGTAATTATTTAAACACGACTTCAGACATCTAAACGTGTCTATATCTCACTGAAGTTATAAAAAAATATCTAATTGACACAAAAAAAAATAGGAGCTATCTTTATTCCTTGAACTGCTCCATTATTATGTTTTTTCTACATCATTTTGCCTCTACTCTGTAATGAGAAATGCATAGAGATGAAGAGAGAAATAACCATTATTAACTATGTTTTCAATATCTACTAATTTCATTTAACCGTGTGGTTTTCCACTGCCGAAAAAACTGTACAAAAAACCTATGTCTGTAATACAGTGAAAACTCACAGTAACACATCTCTATCAACACACTAATTTTAATCTCTCACCACTTTAATCATTTTAACACCAATTTAGTACTATTAGCTATATTTAACCTCACAGTTCAACGAATTAAGACAAAAATAGAATTGCTAAACAATTGACGTTTTAATTTTTTGTTTATTTGGAAAAGAACAGGTTTTTTTTGTTAGTTTTTAGGTGAAATCCGCATTACAATGAATATAAAGTCGAATGCAAAGAACTTTTGTAGAATTTTCACAGCTGATTAGAGTACAAGGTCGTGTAGGTTCGTGATAAACAACAATGAAGACTATTTTGTAATATTGCGATATATTAAAGGATTTCTAATTTTACCTGATAATGTTGCTTCAAGTTACGTTTGTCATTGCGATAACGAGATATACTAGGAGATAATATGATAACTGTATGTGTATGACGTAAATAAATTTGAACTTACAATATCTATTAAATTATCCATGTTCAGATAATTTGATTATTAATATTTGATAAAATTTTGTTTGTAAAGCAATTTTGGTGTGCCATGTTTGGTCCGTATTACAAGAAATATATGTAAAACTTTTAAAGAAAACTCTTGGAAAAATTCCTAAATGTTTTGTTTGAATCGATTGGGTGTATTTTGATGTGTGAAATTTGACATAGTTGGCATATTGGCTGTACTTCGATGTGTGAGATTTTACATAGTTGGCATATTGGGTATATTTCGACGTATAAGATTTGGCATAGTTGCCATGTTGGGTATATTTCGATAAAAATATAACAAATATATGCGTACCTGAAATGTTAATTATTTTCATATTAGAAGGAACTCTTTTACGGGCGAAAATTTACTTTCGATTTCTGAGTGATCCCTTTTAAAAATAAATTGTAAATGTGAGACGTAGTTAGGTAATGTATTGGCTCACATAGAGGACGTATGCTAATACATAAGTCTGTTTGCGCAGGTGCAGGCGCATTCTTTGTTCATAAAATTATCGCCTGCAACCAACGCGGACAATGTTGACTCCTCGCTACTGCTTTTATTTGTTAACTTTTTAAAATTCCTTTCTAAAGTTACGCAGTAAGATGCATTACAATGAAGAATATGATTTTAAAGGATCAAATGGAAAAAGATAAAAACTTATCTTTCTATACAATTAATGAAATTGGCGTGTTTTTATGTAATACTAGCAGTCGCCAGCGACTCCGACCGCGCGAAATAAAAAAAAAAACTTAATAAGTAGCCTAAGTGTTCTTCCAGACTGTTCTATAAAAATACATCTGTACCAAACTTCATCAAGATCCGTTCAGTAGTTCCGGAGATACCTTCAAACAAACATCCATCCATCCATCCATCCATCTAAACATTCGCATTCGTAAGTTAGTAAGATTGAATAAAAAATATTTCGCGAACATGACGTAATTGCGGTGCTGTTAACGAAAAATCAGCTTTTAAAATGTCTGCCAGACTGTCCGCAAGTCTCCGTTTTTTTCTTGGTAATCTCCGACACGGTTGGACCGATTTTGACGAGACTGTCTAGGAGGTAGCTGATGAATGCGGGCATATTGTAGTCTATTTTTGTTGCTATGTTGACGAAGTCCCGGGAGTTATGATTTACTCTATAAAATGCTTATTTTATTTTTAAAATTATACGTTAATAAATTTTTGAACGCAAATTTAAATTTTTAGGATTGTGTGCTCTGTGCACAATTTAAATTTTTAAGTCCAAAAAGTATGAGCTCTTCATTGTTACTCCGCATATCTAGTTAGTCTGTTCCAACTATTAAATTTATGTATTTGTTAGATATAAACGATGTTATTGTGAACGTTCTAATTATCAATGTAATACAACGTTTTTATTCTCGTTTCACTGACAGTATTGAACGCAAGTTGTAATAGACTAATTAATAATAATTACTTTATTAACCTAATTAATAATTATTCTAGGTAATGTAGCTAAAACACGATAAAATAATTAACTAGCAATTAATAAAATACAATAGTATACAGGACTTGCGTGTTATTTACATACTTAAATTTTACGATACCTTTGGAACCTATAACTTTTAAATTAAAATGGGCATAGATAATAGAAATTATTTATTTACTCTGTAACATTGAATATTTTATTACATATTAGGAATGTACATAATGTTCTAAAATTGTACATAAATATTAAAACTCAATTAACAAGTAGTGGTTTATTACTAAAGAGATTGAATGGGAATCCTTACTTTTTAATTGGTATTAAAAATTAAATTAATTTCTAAGATGTATCATAAAAAAGTGCGCAAAGAAAAAGACTCCTTTGATATTTTGGATCTTATTCAATCTATTAGGTACACATGATACGAAATACGAACGTAGGAGGTGTTTTAAATGTGACCTCTTTACGAAGCCGCTGACAGATTTGATACTAGTTTGGCAATCTGGCAATGCTCAGTATACCAATACTAGCAATATCCTGTCTTAATAAGGACTCGTTGTGTTATATTTATCTTGCCAGACGTCCTTACATCGATCTCGTTCCACGCATGTTGTAGACAGTTAATTAATACGAACGTTACGTACGACCATATACATGAGGTAAATGTTGTTAGTAATTTTTATGTTAAATTAATTATATATCGCGTTACTCAGTCGTTATTGCTACCAAGTTATGATTTATGCTTTCTATCAAACCTTAATTAATTCATTTAATATGTTAATAGGTGGTAACATAGTAACTATAAATTATATAGTCTTATTTTTAAAATTTTGGAACATTAAAATGTTTTTTCGGAAATAAAACATACATGTAAAATATCCGAACATAATGCCTTAATCGATCACTTTATCCGCAACATGCATATGTGTAGATAGATCCGACATCTGCACTTCCCTGTGTGTGTAGCTGATCAGAGGTTGCATGTGTGCGATAAGAATGTGGGGCGGCTACGTAAACTTTATAAATAGATTTTATTCTTAAACATAATCTACATGTAATTGGGTAGACGCGTTTACTGACGAGTGTAATTCCTTATACACGCACCGAGTGAACTTAGCACGTGTTGGACGCATCTGTTGAGTAAACAATCGCTTGTGTTTTAACTAGAAACTGATTTTTATTTTCGTGTAAACAGGACATGGTACACACGACATTGTGTAAGCGATCTTTTTTAATACCGTTCTTAAAGATGAGATTAGGAAGTACGTATGTATTGCACAATATAATTTTGCATTTATTTTAGGTTTTGAATTGTTGTTCATTTTTTATAATTCAATGTATTCAACGGTTTTGCTACTGTAAGGGACACATCAGCCCAGATGGGCAAAGCTATTGAAACTGTTTAAGAGTTACGTGGGTAGGTTTTTAATATGTAACTGTTGTTGTTTGCAGCACATCCGATGATCTCGGCGAGCCACCCCGGCGAGGCGCTGGCCCAGCTGCAGCTGGGGCACCTGGGCCACCTGTACCCCGCGCCGCCGACCGCTGCGATGACGCCCGAGTTTCTCACGCCTCCGCCGCGCCCTTATCCGCGCTACGCCGCGCGCCGCCCGCGCGACCCTCCCGCACACCCCGCGCCTGCGCCGGTGCCCGCCCCTGCACCTCACCCTCCGCCCCCGGCGCCCTTCGCCGGCTATGCACCCTTCCTGCCGCACGCGCCTTACGCCTACCTGTACGGCGCGCGCCCGCAGCCTCCCGCCGCCTACCCGTTGCGAGCGCGCTCCTCCTCCGGCTTCGTGCCCCCGGCGCCCGCGCCTGCGCCCGCCCCACACCGCTCGCCAGTGCCCGCGCCGCACGAACAGCCAGCGCCTGCGCCCGCACCCGTGTCATCCTCCATAGAGGTAAATTTTTTTGTCATTTAATTTAACTTGTGTTTTTGTAAATAAAGTTAAAATCTTATAACAACTTGTGTTGTATGATTTTCTAGGAGGCTCCGATGTCGCCGGAACGGGGCGCGCCTGCGCCGTACTTCTGCCGCGGCGCTATGATCCGGCTGGAGGACGGGTCGCTGCGGCGCGTGGAAGAAATGCGCACGGAGGACTTCGTGAGCAGCGCGGGCCGCAGCGCGCATCTCGCCCTCACCAAGTGCACGCTGCTGCGTCTCGATGAGCGCGGCGACAACCTCGCACTCACACTCACCTACGATAGGAACCGCACTCAGGTAACACAACTCACCTCATTCTTAATCGTTCTATGTCTCACACTGTCCTACAAGCTTGTTGTTCTTGATCGTATCGTGTATTTGCTCAGTTGTTTATTTGCATTCAAAAATCGGTCGACCCGAAATGATTCACGCAAAAGTTCAGTTTTTATATTACGTACATATCCATTTTTTGAAATTCCTTGTGTTATGAAAAAAAGGAAAACAAATGAGTGATAACAACGCTAAAGCTTACGACTACCGCTTACTCTCTTCTTAATTATTTCTTTGTATATTCCAGGTGGAGTTAGACTGGACGGTGGACAGGCCGTTCTTTGTGTACGGGCGGGGCTGGGCGTCGTGCAAGCCGGAGCGCACGCTGGCGCGGTACGGCCTGCGAGTGCAGAGGCTGCAGGTCGGCGACGTCTGCGTGTCACTGGTCGCTAAGAGCCATACGGCTGCGAACGGCACAGTTACCAGCAATCTGGGGGTTAACAATGTCACCAACTGTCTACCAGCACCTCCACAGACGCATCCAGAGAACCTCAGTGTGAAAGAGGATGCCCGCAAACGACGCTGGTCCGCCCCCGACGTGAACGACGATGACCGTCCACCACTCAAGAAGCGCTGAGCGCACTATGACTTTAAAATTGTGAAAACTTTCCCGTGCGTTCGCTCGGACTTTGCCCCGCTCTGACGAGGGGATCGTTAAATTCATTAGTAATAAAGGTGAGCCAAACTCACATGGTAATGTAGATAAATAGATCGCCCCAGTGACTTCGCGCGCAACGATTTAAATCAATTGGTAGGCCTTCAAAATCCGTTTTCATTCAAAGAAATAAGTTAATTTATCAGATAATTGCGATTAATTTTTGATAAGATAGAATTAAAAATGACAAAATAATTTACAGTTTCGTTTATTCTATAAATAGTAATAGAACGATTTAAAATTCTAACGCATTAATGAGACAAAGTTTTCAGAGTTTCCCGCGTAATTTTGACATGTGACAGATAATAATGGCCGCTAATATATTTAAATCGGTGTTCGTGTCGCGTTCGGTTCGATGTAGTTGTGACAGCGAGCGCTGACTGTACGCTTATGTTCTCTTGGGGAACACCAGGTGCTTATTTCTGTCGGGTGCTTCTTTACGCGTTCGTGTAATTATTGTAAATAGGTAACTTAAGTCTATTGAATATTACACTCCATGACCAATATTATGTCACAAAAGTGCCGGTAATTATACTACGCTGAATTCTATTTCAATAATTTACAACTTTCTACTTACTACCGCTATCAGAGCCGTTAAGCGTCCCTTAATGACCACTTAAAATCTCTGAGTGCGGCAGTTAGATGCAAATAAGTTTTTAATCCACTAAAAACATGTGGATAACAAAATCTGTAGTAAAAGTAAGTAAAATTAATTCAGCAGATAAAAAAAATATTATAATATTAGTTCTAATATTAACTTGATCACATGAAGCATAAATCCAAAATAGTAACAATATAACATGGGGTATGAAATATCTGAAAAAGCACAAAATAACAACGCGTTATTTATCAGATCTTAATATTAGGTTAGATATTGTGATAATTGAGATTTATATCGCCCGTCAACTGACAGCTGGCGACGGTTAAATGTTAAAGGTACAATGAATGTTAGCGAAATACCTTGGGTTTCCACAGCTAAAACACTATGTAAAACATATTATATTCTCTTTGGAAAGACAGAGATAACAATGTTTTTGTATAGAAGTTTTGTCAGTGGGAATCTACGGTTAGCGAGTAATGTTGGCGTGTGCTTAAACTCCAATAGTTTATCGGTTGCGGGTATCCGAATTAATTCGTTTCACTCGAGTTAGTCCTCTCGATTATTTTTCGGATTTCCCTAATGGTTGTGACAGCGACATATCGTGCGCGGGTCGCACATTAATTTGCAATAGTTTTTGAGTTCGGGCGTTCATATATCAATCTTATTGAATCCGCACATTATAAAATTCAGCGAGTACTTAGTGGAACAAATGGCTGACTCTTCTTGAGAAATAATTTGTTTATATAATAATGTTGTTGATACCTATATTGTAAAAAAATATGTAAAATGGTCATGGTTATTAGATGATATATCTATTGGTTTTTTGACGTCCATGTGTGATACACATAACTTTTCTATGAGAAGATGTATACATAATAAACACACCGTCTGTGATATTTTGTAGGTCAGAGTAGGTATGAAGTATTGCTTGGATAAACAAATATATATGTTTTTAGAATAATAAGTGCGTTATTGGTAAGGAGCCGCAGTTATATTATACTCGGAAACGATACGCTGGATAACAAAAATTTAATACAAATAAAACAAGTAGCAACTGTGATTAATATACATATAAATCGTTACTCTGATAACGACAAACACATGGCCATATCAATTGAGACAAATGTAGTTATCATATGTCTCTCATTTGGAATTGTCTTTGGTTTTTGTTAATTAGGTATTAAAAATCCCAAAAAGTTAAAAACTTATATCAAACAGATATTATTTTAAATAACTCTTACAATTAAATTTAACTTAATTCGAATTACTTTGTTTAGAGGAGGAGGAGGTAGCTGAATAACCTATTACAGTGAAACCTGGTTAAGTGAGACATCAAGGGACCTGCAATGTCGTTTCACTTATAGAGGTATTCCACTTACCCAGTGTCTCAGATATACAGGTATAAATAAATATCTGTCTCATTTACAGAGGGTTCATTAATAGAGGTGAGAATACAGATTATTTCAGTTATACAGGTGCGATCATTAAATAAAATAATGGGTTATGTATTAGCAAACACTGTTCAAGTTCAGGATATTCTGATAAACGTACACGTTTTAATTTTCCTTGTCCTTCTATGTTTACTCTGAATTATTCTACAAAGAGTAGATTTTGGCACATTAAATTCGGCATAAACTTCTTCGCGTGTTTGTCTTCTTCACTTTCATAAACGGATATTAACTTCAGTTTTTCACGTAATGATAACGATTGTAGCTTTCGTTTTGACTTTTTCAAATAAACATCTGTATAATAGTAAAGCGAAACTAAAACTGAAGGTAATTGAAGCTCAAAATTTGTACTTACGTACTTGGAATTACGTGTGGAATTTGTGGGTAGAATAAGAATGAGTAAACAAACAATTATCTCAGTTACAGAGGTTTATGCATATAAAATTTACTCGCTGTCTCAGTTATAGAGGTAACTATGATGATAAATCGAAAGAACAAATCCCAGATATAGAGGTTTACCTCGTCCCACTAACAGAGGTAATTCAGTGCCAAAGTGTTGGGACCTCAGCATGAGTTCCAGTTATGGAGGTTTCTCACTTATCCAGGTCCCACTTAACCAAGTTTCACTGTATAAAGCTATCTCCTCTAACTATTAAAAATGTCATTACTTTGAAATTTTTTAGGTACACGTAAAGTTGGTACTATAATTGGGCAAAACAGCGACTTTATATTGTGATGTAAACTTGCCAAACGTTCTGTACTCTGCCCGGCGGGGGGAGGGGGGGGGGTTTCGATACTGAGGTGTTTTCATTGTACCGTCAACTGTCGCGTGCTCGTCGGTCATTCGCTAACGGACGAGCGCAGAGCGCGGACGCATCGCGGACGGATAGTGTTGTAAACAAAAAAAACGTTAATAATTTGTTGTATAATGTATGTAATTCTAGTTTTATCGTTTTTTTATATTATTTGTAATTTTAATGAAAGATCTCATTTTATTAATCGGTATTTTCTAACAAGGCGCTTTCATTAGATCATGACTAAGCCTACCTCACAAACTCTAAGACTAGTGTCTCGCGGGGAGACGCGATCGCAAACGAGTCTAAGCAAGATCTCAATTTGATGAAAATAAACTTTTAAAAAGACTGGGACGCTTTACTGAATGTTGTGGGATAGTAGTTTCTTCGAAGATATTACTTAAATTATGAGATAGGAGCATTTATTTTGTAAACGGACGCCGTCGGCTCCGCTACGACAGAGGGACGATCGTGAAGTACAAAATTCGTTACAAAAAAGTATTATTTCCTAAAAATCCAAATTCAAAAAAGTATTAATTTATTTTCGCTCATAAAGTTGATTAGATTTTTTTTCCACAGAAGTTGTAGAAACGCAATAATAGATAAGTAATTTTCCTTTTCTTTCTATAATCTTTCTATTTCTTGAATAATGATAATTGTCGCAATCAACGTTCTTCCGTGTTTTGATAATAGGATAGTTTAAACACTACAAAAAGTATATAATACTGATTTCATTACGACCGAAACTTTTTATATATGCATATTATATGTCTAAAATATTGAAATGTAATTTTATCAAAACTGTCTAAATTTGCTTTCTTCTGCAATGCTCATACAAAAACTAAGAATAATTAAAACTTTTGTGTAAATGTAATAATTTCTAAACGTTAAATAATATGCAATTAGTTGTATGCAGTCAATATTATTTTAAGATTAAATTTCAAAATTTAAAATTATCAATACAAAATAATAATTGCTTTGAAATTATCCACATCGTATTTTCTCGTTTTTGAACTGAATCCTTTTAAATCAATTTGAGACGTATCAATCGGGCAACACTGAAGATTATTTTTGCATATTTCTATATAAAATGTTATCAATGTTAATGCACACAGGTTGTGGATGCGTATAAAATTATTTGCTGTGTTTATAACCGTTGTACGTTGTAGGAATTTATAATTATATTTAAAATATGATTCAAATTACGAGTAATTGTTTTAATGTTGCCAATGTTAGGTACGGCCAGTAATGGTTTCCATAGTCTTTAATTATTTTACCATCACTAACACAATATTCTGACACATAATTGTGCCATCCTAACTTCTAGAAACATCTAGAAGGTCGAATGTTTATGGTAAGTTATTGTATATTTAACCAATTGAAATTTATCTTTTATTTCTAAATACTTTATCTTATCATAGACTCGTGGATCACATATTAAAAACAGTTTTATTTAAAAATGTATCTTAAACTCTATGTATAGACATTTGTCCAAATAATACTGTTTTTAAAATGTAATAAATGTAGAGAACAGGAAATGTTGTGTCATTTAATTAATAGATAAATAATTTTAAAAATTGTTATATAATTATATGATGAATATGGCAAATATATATTTAAATATATATTTTATTGTATAGCGGAATGAGTAATACTTGACATAAATGTAAATGGAAAATGTTATAGAGCGAGATATGTTAAAACTAAGTTAACTGTTTGTAAAAAGAAAGAGAAAATATGTATAATGGAATATTTGCTATTTTGTTGTTTTATTTAATTAATCCTAAATTACGATTTATTCAAAACTAGCGCTCGCCCGCGACTTCGCCAGCGCTAGATTAAAAAAGTAGCTCGCATACATCAGCCCATCCGTTCCGCTAATTACCCAGAAAAAACGCGGCTTGCAGACAGATAGACAGACAAAAATTGTAAAAAATGCTAATGCTTGCTAACCAGACTATCATTTAAGATAATAGTACAGGTTACGCGCTCTAACAAGATACTAGATAAAAAAAAAACCTTCAAAAAATAAACATGAAATTTATTTAAAAAAGCAATCACAACTCGAATACTATTAAAATAAAGTTCCAAACCATCTTGGTTTACAATAGATTCTAAGGAAGCAATGAACTAAACATTTAGCAAAGTAGTTCATATATCAGACTTTAGGTCCAGCAACACTTTCTCTCCGGGCTTAAAGGCCGGCATGCCAAGGTACGGACAGGTCGCACAACGGAATGCATCGCCAAGGTAACACTGCAAAAAGTAAATAAAAACCTCAAATCCCACTAATACTTTCCATCTTATTGCAATTTCCTCATATAAAAGTGAAAAAAACAGTCCAAGACAGGACATCTCAAACAAGATTTTTCACTTATCAAATTGTTCAAGTGACCTTTTATATTACAAGGTGGCAAACGAGCAAGCGGCCACATGAATTCGCCAAAATGGCGAAGCGAACGCTGCCCATAGACATTCGCAATTGCAGATGCGTTGCCTACCCTCAATCGACGAAGGAGGAGACGCACAAAAAGAGAATATTTAACCTTCATATGCATCTCCTCCTCCATCAAATCCACGTCCCCTTCCCATCCTTTCCTTCCCTCCAAGAAAAGGGGTGGGTAGGGAAAGAGGACTAAAATTAGGCCTCTGACACCACACTCATCAGACTGTACATGGAATTACTTCCACTTGATGCCTGTCTTCTGTGTGGTCGTGGTACTTCACCGGGCGAGCCAATTCGTGCAACTGATGTTGCTGGCGTCTACTATTGTTAGCGCACTGTGAGCTGTATACCCTATTAGTATTAGTAAAAGACGAAATTTAAGAATTTATGCACCGTTGAATAGAACAATTAGGTTTACAATTTGTCTCAATAATTTTCAATACTCACGCTTCCACATGAAGATTTAGGCGTGTCTTTAGTTTCACCTCGCAGCTCCTCCGCTAATCCACAGCTGCAATCCGCACATGCCTTACGCTTGCCCGTCGTAGCGCAAACTGGAATTTACATAATTAATGTCAAGAGAGTTTTAAGATCTGCCTTTTGGGGAGAAGACAGAGTTATGTGGGGTTTTTAACCCCACTAAAACCCCCTCGGTGGCCAGCCTCGAGAGCAATTGAAGAGGGTTCCGGAATCTCCAAGGAACGCACCGGAACCCTCAGCACTTTACTACCCATACCTCACTTTACATAGTATGTACACATAGCAAATGAAATGATTAACCATTTCGAGTCGACCAAACATTTTGGAATTGACTAATAAATGTTTGGTCATAATCTTTTGATTTGGCACATATGGACAAAAGTATTGTTCTAGCCGACGTGCAACTCAAGTGTGTACTATTTGTATAAGACCTTCATAAAAGACATCAAGAAACAGTTGAATGACTAGATGTTGAATCGCTCATTGTATTTTAGAAATAACAGTTGTTAACAGCATGCAATTGGAGCAATGGTATAAAGCATCATTATTCAATAAAGCTGTTGACCTTAGTCATGGCCTTTACCAGCTTGGAACACAAAACATTTATTACTCGCAACACAAAACCTTTACTTGTACGTGCAGCCAAAAAACCGCGATAACGACGTATTTGTCATGTGATAGTGGTATAGATAGTACTAAAAATGTTTGATATAATTATCAGTATTGATATAAACAAAAGATCTTGCTTTGATTAATTTGTGATGAATTTGCTACCTGAATTCGACGAAATAGCGAAACTGACGCTGTCCATTGATAACTATAATTGCACATGTATTGCCAACCTTTAAAAAATTGAGGAGGGAATGCACAGAAAGAGGATACTACCCCTTCCTATGCAAATCCTTTGCCAAATCCCCTTCCCATTATTTTCATGAAAGAAAATGGTGGGAAAGGAACATGGACTAAAAATAGGCCTCCGGCACATACACTCATCAGATTAAATGTGGAATTGCTTCCACTTCACACCCATCTTCTGTGTAATATTCACAGGTCAACCTGGCCCATTCATGCACCCAACAAATATTGTGAATTCTACTTATAGTCTTAGGTAAATCATATGTCCAACGCATTCACTTTGGAAATATAAAAAACATATTTGTACTGATATTTTGATACTAGATTTTCACATTAGGATATCCCAAAGGTGATTTAGTCTGGCTTTAGTTTTAACAACACAGCAGGTTACAGTATAACCCACAAATTTTAAAAAAAAACAAAAGTTTATACATATTTACCCCTAAGAGATTGTTTGTCTGGCTTCTTCAAGTCATCCTCATCTAGAAGTTGATCATCATCAATGATGTCATCATCATTACCCCCTGTCCATGCCTCCTCTACTGTGTCATCTAACTTCCATACTGCAGGCTTTTGTCCCAGTTTTAATGACACTTTTGAACCCACCTAAAATTAATGTTTATATGAAATAAGTAATAAGATCAAAATTAACACATTTAGAACCACACTCACATAGCAATATAACTATCACACAATATATTCTAGCAGCAGGGAATGTACTAATTCTTATCTATATATATATATAAAGTCGTGTTAGTTACACTATATATAACTCAAGAACGGCTGAATCGATTTGTCTGAATATTGGTGGGCAGGTAACTTAGAACCAGAAAACGGACATAGGATAATTTTACCCCGTTTTCTATTTTTTATTCCACGGGGACGGAGTCGCGGGTAAAAGCTAGTTATCAATAGAATTTATTTAAATGATGTAATACAATATTATGTTGAATAAACAAAATTATTATTTACAAATTCTTACCTCAAATTTAGGTTTTTCAGCAATGTATGTATTGCCAGCACTTTTGGTTACATTAACAAAACCATTGAGTTTTAAAGTACTGGACAGATCTGTGTTGTCTTTGACAATTAATCTACCACTTGGCTTAAGAATCTTTATTATTATAGCTAATAAATTATCACTGTGCTCAACGGAATGTGGTGGAATAAGATTGCATAGAACAGCATCAAATGAAGATTTAGGTCTAGATGCTGAAAACAGAAACAATTTGAAACATGAAAATAATTATATCACAATTATTAAAATACATTTAGGCTTGCAACATGCATACAATACTAACAGTCATTGATCATTGTGGAGTTTTCCAGAAAAACATTTCCTTCTGTAGCTATGCTTTTAATTTCGTTCACAAAGTTAGCAATGTCATTTTGTTCACTGTTATTCCAAATAACTAAGATGCTATCTTCCTTTTTCACAAACTCCATTTTAATTTAATAATCCTTTAAAATGAAGAAAAAGAAATCAAAAACGTCACTATGTCCAATAGCTAAGGCAACAAATTGTGGTTAGCGTAATAATGATTATATTCTTTGTAATTGTCTGATCCAATCACACTTTCCTTTTAATTCGTTTGAATAACTATTGAAGATTTAAGTCCGAGTCCGAATCCGTCTAAATTAATAATTGCTTGTCCACAAATGCGTAAATCGTACGTCAATTTGACAAAACCTTGATTTTAAATCTGACATTTGATAATAAATTATAGACAAAAGCTATTGTATTTACCAGAGCTGGGCATTAACTCGTTAATCCGTTAATCGTTAATTAACGAAGTTAACATTTTGCTTAACGGATTAACTTTTAAGTTAACTTCAAAAAGTGTTAACGCTTTTGTTAACTTCCGTTAAACTCAACTTCCGTTAATAAAAGTCCGTTAATCGTTAAATTAGAAACTTGGAGACGTGCTGTAATTTTGTTTGAATTACGCATCACGCCACGCTCGTAAGTTCAACTATGTTGGGCGACTGTCGGCGACTCGAATGGTGAACGAACGAGTTGATTATTGATATATGTGAAGTTCGCGTGCAAGTGTGATGCATCAGAGCGTCCGGGAAAGACCTGACCAACAAGACAAAGTCAAAAGAAGTCGCAATAGTATATTTCATTACGAGTATATAAAAGCACGAGTATGTAATAGCCCACATTCCGAATGCTCTACGTCACTGCAATACGCCACTTTTTGAGCAACTGTATTAAAAACACTTTTTTACTCGTGCATTTTCTTTAGCTTTTCAAAACTCGTGAGTTCTCTTTCCCAGCTGTCAAAATAATGTCTGTTAAAAAGAAAAACCAACCACGAATTTTTTACAAAAAAAATCATTGAAGTTTTTATGATTCATGCAAATATTTCTAAAAAGAAGCTCCTAATTTGCTACAATATCAAATTTAATGATTTGATTCAATGAATTAGGTTAGGTTTCATTTTATTTCATCTCATTAATTTTCATTTCATATCAATAAAAACAATCTACTGAAGACTTGGCTGTTTGGGTATAGTTCCCTTTGCCTACCCAGAATGGGTGAAGAAAACAAAAAAAAATCTCTGTTTGTATTCTTTTACGGTTGGCGCCATTTTCCAAACATTTTAGTTAGTTGAGTTTATTGTGTTTTTATTATTCTAATAAATTGCTTCATTTTTCCGAAACTGTATCAAAAATAATTGTTTAGTACACGTGCGAAATTACAACTTGTTCCAACTGTCAACTTGTAGACATTTGTCGAAACACTTTGCAATGACAGGCTTTTATTAATATGAATATAATGCATTCATACTTGTCTCTAATACTAATGTGTTATAGAATGTATAGTCAAATTACTATTTTAAACAAGTGTCGCCACATAATTGTGAAATTAGTATGTATAATTTTGGTATGGTTAACTGTTAACGATTAACTTTAACTTGCGTTAAATTTTCGATAATTTAACGCTTTAACGATTAACGAAGTTAATTTTTTAATTAACGAATTAACGATTAACGAAGTTAACTTTTCGATTAACTGTGCCCACCTGTGGTATTTACGTATCTTTTAATTTCTCGTAAAATTAAAATAAGAACAGAAAATATTTTATTTAACACAATTAGAACTTACTCAGGTTTTGTTGCGGCTTGCAGTAGGAATTACGTTATTAATCCAAAAAAAAAATAGGAAAAAATAATTTGTTTTGTTTATGACCGTTTACGTCATCGTACCGTCATGTTTTGACAGTTGACAGCAACTTTTGTATAGGCTGGTAAAGGTTATATTTATGTAGGTTATGTTTACTGAAAAAGTTACAAAAGTATAGGAAAATAAATCAATTTCACACACTTTTATTCATTAAATAAAATTGATTCTTTCATAATAGTTTTAAAATTATTGTAAAAAATATTACAAGTTTGTATACAGTTTTTGTAAATATAAAGACAAAAGTTTGGGTTGTAAAATGTTTTATGAAGCTTTCTTAGCAGGTACATGGGCATCAATGGGTAGCACTTTTGGTAAATTATCTGGAACACCTACTATTGTAGTAAGTAGAAATAAATAACACAATTCTCTACATTTAAATCAAAAGTTATTTAACTGAAAGATAAATACTCGTCTAGCCTGTACCACACTAATGTGAGAAAATACAGAAGTATATTCCCCGCCTCCACTTAAAACTCTCAGTTACCTTTAAATAAACTGTTACTGAACTCCACTAACATTAGATGACCCAAAGTCACCTTGCATGTGTATGACATAAAATTAAAAGTAATTAAAATGTTTCTTTCTCTAGAGGTGTATGTATTATTGTCCTATTTTATTTATTTTATGTAGGGTGATAGTTACTTGATATGGGCTTTTCTTTTGGCTGTAATGGTGCTAACCAATACATGGGGCTGTCGTTACTACCTACACTCGTTGGATGCAGCGAACAACTCTGTAGCACCTACTGTCATCTCAGCGGCCTCTAGTTATGTACTATCAGTAAGTGCCCTTTTCCAGTGAGTGTCTAGCGTCTAAAACGTAGGTATTAAGCACTCTACCTCTAATCTGCGGGTCGTGGGTTCGAATCCCGCCATATTCCAATGTGTTTTTCAATTCTCGATTTACATATGTACATTTATCCGAAGTTCTTACTGTGAAGGAAAACATCGTGATGCAGCCTGCACATATCTGCGAAGAAATTCGCGCGCAGTGCGTAAGGACGCCGCAGGCGCCAGAGTCGAATATAAAAAGGCCTATCGTGCCCCCCTAAAATACCTTTTGATGATTCCTCAGACATCAAAAAAGGATGCTCTGGTAATGTGAAAATCGGCCCTGGTCAGGTGGAAATCAAGTTTTTGAAAGCACTTTGATTGTAAAACTAACATTGATAAGAATTCGTAATATATATATCAAACCGCTTTCAGTAGTTTCGATAGGTATAAGAACATCGAGAATCCAAAAAGTAGTTTTTGTATTTGTCCTGCTCAAACCTTTTTTTGCATTAATTAAAACTTACTTATTTTTGCTTAAATATTTGTTAAAATGTTATTATTTTTTACAGGGTGTAATCGGAGTAACTTTGTTCAATGAGGGCGCCACTGTGCGATGGTGGTTGGGCATATTTTTCATTGTTATGGGATTGATTTTGGTAGCGCGACCTCGGGTTAATAAAATCAAATAATATTAAAATATAGTCAATTAAGTTTATTTTTTAAGTTACATGTTAACCTCATGTCACAGTAACGCGTTTTTCAGTTTCGCTAGAATCTTAAACATGTTAAAAGATAATCATCCAGTGTTTACTAGAAAATAAGTATTATTTACTCGTTCTTTTTAATAAAGACTGGGAATATCTTTTTCATACGTTTCTGTGATAATTAATCAGGAAATATTTTAATAAAAGGTTCGTTGAAAATTTCTTTTATTCCACCGAATTCTTTCTTTCTTCCTTTTATTGCGATATACCATGTCGGATAAAACATATCTATTGATACACTATGATGGTCCATAGCTAACATAACGATACATTATGTTCGACCGTAGTTCGACGGCATTTAGAGATAAGGCACGTGTTACCGCACAACACTTATTTGAAAGTATACACCACTACTAGAATACCGCATACCGCCTTTATTTATTTATATCAGAAATCTGTCATAATGTAGTATCAATACACAATTTAAAAAAAAGAAGAATACGAAACAAAGATACTGTTCATTTCAAAATCATTGATGCCGTTTTCCCTATAGGCGGACACAATGTATTGGACAGAAATACAAATCCACATGGCTCCTACAAATAAGGGCCAATTGCAAATTGACAACTATTCAGGAGGGGCTCTCAAAGTTTCATCTATATATGAAAATAGGCTGCCCTTTTACTTCAGCAAAAAATACACATTTACACCTGATAATGTGTATTTTCTTTAGTGCATGCTATTAATTTATTACTTCGGCCCTTATACGTGGGAGCCATCGATATATATTAGCATTCGAATAAATAAAATTAGGTTCAGATGATGCTGGCTAAGAGCGACGAGCAGTCGTAGCAAAGAAGCGTAGAAATTCAATCAAAATTGGTAGAAGCCTTATAATTTAAAAATAAACCCTGAAAATATAGTTAGCTAGTTTGACCCCTTCTCTTATAAAATAATAATTATATTCGTTCATAATTTTAAATAAAGAAAATTAAGTAGGCCATAGTTGTGAAATCTTATTTAATTTATTTTCAATACATAAAAATAGTGAAATAGTTATAAAATCACAAATACAATAAAGTTAATTTAGATTAGCAGATTTCGAACACATGGTAATTCCAAGTACCGCTTTGCAGTTGCTCGCGTGCCTTGGGATGGATTAGTATCGTCGTAAATATTTATCGATTGTGTTTTATCGACAATGTTAAACTGCTCACATAGAGTTTATAGTTCAGTGATAATAAATACTGTTACGATTTTAGTTTGAAAAACACACTATATTCAATGGCAAGAATTGGAAGCATCTCACCCAAGTTCTGCTCGGTTAATTAGACATAAAAAATTGTGGCTTAAAGAAATCATTGTGTTATTGTTGGCAAAGTTTATAAAATATTAAGGTTCCCTTTTCAGTTTCCTTTTCAATTGAAAACTTATAAATCTGTTGTAAGATATCGATATTTTCCGAAGGCACATCATTAGGCAGGCTTACAGACGCAGTGCCTCTGTCGCCCGCCCCGGTTTGCGCTGACCCAGCGGCAGTAGCGCGTCGTAGGCGGCCGCCGACGCGCGTCTTTCGTAACTCACTAAAATTACGTGTCAGTTTTATCAAATTCATTTCGTTTAAAATAATTTTCCAATCGATAACAGAAAGTAGCCATTAAAATTAAATTATCGATACTAAGACAACACTAGTGTGATTAAAACTTACATTTTTGTACGATAACTCGATGTGTCGATAAAAACATCGATAGAATAGCAATCGCGTGTACCACCGGCGTCAACAATGTAGCCATAGTGACGTTACTGTTGACAATTTGACAGTTTGGTAATGTTAAACGATAATTTATGAGCCTCAATTATGTTTTCTGAAGTAAAAAAAGTCTGGTGTTTACGTGTTTTGAGATTAATTTGACAGGTTTGTGGCGGTTTTTTGTGTAGGTAACTACATCACCTTTAAAGATGGGTAATGGAATGAATAAGGTAAATATATACTTTTAATATTTCATATAATATATAATTTAATATGTTGTAAATAAAGTGTCCGGCACATTGCAGTTACGTAACTGCCGTGTCGTAGCCGCTCTTTGCTCGTAGCCTTCTCGTAGCGCGTGTCCCCTAAAAACCGAGAACAAAGTTCGTTTTTTACAAAGCCAACTAAAACTACCCTCAAATTAACCAACATCATTTAACTGAAGTCAATTTTTAATCTTTAATGCATAACGTGTATTTAAATGTTTTTTTTATAAATTATCATGTTATTGCAGTTAAATAAAAAAAACTTTACATAAAATGTACATTACATAACATGTACAGTAAAAATGTGTCTCATTTTGATTAAATAACATTAAACGTTTTATTCAGATAATAAAATTTAAGTACTATCTTTAAAAATCTGCTTTTTAATATAAAATAATTAAATATAGATTAGTGTTACCGAGCGTAAAGGTTTGCGAGGTTTGCTATTTTTCTTGTAGCCTTCAGTGTCACATGTGTGATCTGAATCTAAAATAGGATAACCTTTATCTCTAAAGCTTTAAACATATTTCTAAAATAAAACCCGTCTATCGTGTACTTGAGTTATTAAGCAAATAAGAAGCAGTTTTTGGATTCATAAAGCAAAATATGTTTCCTATCGTTTTCAAGTCGTTTAAAGTTATTTCAAAGTAATTGTTTAAAAATTATTGTTGTACTTTAATGTTAGTTCCCACTACCAAAACATATAAAAAAACATAATTTTATTACTTTCAATTCTCTTAAAAAAAAAGATAAAAACATGTTTTTACACAAGTGGAAACTCACGCTAGAATTACATACGTTAAATAGTAAAATAGAACGTTTTCTTGAAATTGTCGGCGTATAGAAAAGAATAGCTTTTACCTTTTACACACTAACAAAAGTAACTAAACCGAAAAGATTGTTTGAAAAAGGTTAACTAAACCGAAAAGATTGTTTGAAAAAGGTTCACCTATTCCGGCCTTCGTTTAGCAGATACTTTGAACAAATGGGCTCGAAGTTTCACTATAGTTTTTGTCATATGTGAAAGGTTCAATGAACTCTGGTGGCCCGCTTACTAAATTACATTGGTTATATTATTATATACACGCCCTTTCTCACGCTATGTTTCAAATTGTAGAGTCGCTTATACATTAAAAGCTCTAGATTTTATGTTTTTTTCGTAGTATTTATAAGAAATGAGGACTACTTAAATATTTCTTGAAGAACGCAACGCTTTCTGCGTTACCTTGTGTAAGTATTTGTTGTTAAATCCACATAACCAACGAAAAATAATACAGAACATAAAGGAAAAAACATAAGAACAGGCTAAATGGAAATCCGTAATATGACAAATCTATGGTTTCAAGTAAATTTATTTAAGTCCATTCATAGTAATCCAGATTATACTGGTTATAACCTTTGTATAATGGGTTAAATTGTTCTTCATTGCATGTCCCGAGTCAACTCGCACTAGATTAAACGAGCTGCTGAGCATTTAAGTCCCTTCGTGTTTGCTAATAATATAATTACATCTTATGTTTGCAAAATTACTTCTACTGTAAAATTTTATGTCGTTGCAGTTTTATATTTTTTATTTGAGAATAAACGCTTGAAGTTTAACTTTGTTACATAAAAAGAATGTTAATTGATCTTCAAATATTTTTATGTTTTAATTGGAGCTACTTCCAGAGAAAACTATTTATTCTGCTGCCGTATAGTAAAAATATTTAAAATTCTATTGCTGTTTGAATATGTCAAGTAAAGTAACATTGAAACTTCTAATGTACATTTACCAAATTACGTTCCGATTCACGAAACTGGGTCAAAGTTGTCTTATTCGGTTTTAAGGTAACGAGCTGTATTATCATGTTTTAATGTAATACTAAAATTTTCACAGTAATAAAGATAATAATCTCGCTTTATCACGTTGAAAAATATATTTAATTGTGATTTCCACTATAAATAATCATATGGAAAGGTGTAGTTATTTTTTAATTTTTAAAGAGTTCACAACGTTTTTTTTAGGTATCTTTGCAGTGGAAATCCATCGGTGTCTTTATACCTTACATAGATATTAATTCTTCATACTACAGGCAGTAATTCTGATACGTTATAAAATCTACGTTCGCGTGATTACGTGTACTTTGTCCAGTCACGCGAATTACGATGAAATTATTGACGTTACATTTCGAACTAATTTCTCGTATAGGTGGAACAAAAATCAAACATAGACGTTAAAATTTTTCCATAAAAACCACATCAGTGATATATACTCTTTTTTTTACTGCTTTTTTATTTCTTTTTAGTCTGTTTTCGTTTATTATCGCTTTTATTATTTGTTATAGCATCTGTGTAACCTATAAATTACATCTCGCCACATACCTAGAAATGTCAACTTTCGTAGTAACTGTAAACCCGGAAAAAAACAACATTGTCTTCTTACTGTGGGTTTCTGACAACTAAATCTCTGTATAAAACATTTCGTCATCTCACAAACTGAGATAACAATATATTTTAAGCGGAGATTTTGGTTTAGAAACACAGGGTAAGTTAAACAACATTATTTTATGACATAAAGTCACACATTATCGTGAGGAAAACAAATGAATATGATAATATCGCGAGGCAGTACATAAGTGGCGCGAGGAACGCGTCTAAAATTATCCTCCTCGTGGTAAAGTGGTCGTTTTGTGACAAACAAATGCGGTTCACTGTTGACTCTGCACGCTTTTCCTTTTAGCGAGGTAATGAGTGTTTTTTTTTCATACCATGCGTTTTAACTGACATAACACTCTTGAAAAACCCTTAATCATCTATGAAATAACAGATATAATATGTTTTTGTATAACCTAAATAGTTCGTAGAAAACTCAGTTATTTTACTAGTCATATTATTTAGGTGTATTTATCACAAGCGGTCGCCCGCGACTCCGTCCGCTCCAAATTAAAAAAAACTTGATATGTAGCCTACATGTTCTTCCAGACTATCTTGAATTTGTTAGAAAGATGAAATGTTTTTAATATTGAATAGTGTTACATATAGAGTATGAATGTATTATTTTCCGATTTCAGCTTGGTATATTGTAAGTTGTACTGTCAGTACTTGTGACCTTTTGGTGAGAGTGTTCACGTAACGATATTTTGATTTCTTGCCAACTTTATTGTTGTAGTATTTCGATAGTCATTTCTACTTATTGATTTGAAAAGATATTGTAAAAAAAAAACAAAATTAGATAGAGATGGCGTGAGATAGGACAGAACATTTTGTTACAAAAAAAAATAGTAGCAATTATTTAAATACTTAACTTAACCTGAATAAATCGTTGATCTTAAATAACTAAATTGCACAAACACAGTAACGAATTTACCTTAATATAAAAAATACCGAAGGAGAAGAAAGATAACAAAAGAGGAATAAAAACGAATTGAGGACAATTTACGAGAAGGTAGTTGAAAGTTGTTCTTAACTGCATAATAAAGTGGAGATGAACAATAAAAGAAAAATAAAGGCACTGACAACAATAATCTTGAAACTTGGCGGGACATTTATCATTTTGAATGAAACCAGAAGATTAATTTTTATTCAGCCTCTCATTTTTCATTCGTAACAATTGTTTTGAACTTTTCTGTTCGTCGTCATTTTATATATTTTCTTCACGACCTTGCGCGAAAGCTTACATTATGCTTGTGTTTATAAGAGTGTAATAAAAACTGTATTAATTCGTATTTTTATCGTCGAATGTGGAGTTTTAAAATGATTTAATTTATTTTAGTACTAACAGAGGGCCAAGACTTTGTCAACGACAAGCGACTTTATGATGTAAAATAAATATATGACTTATAATATGCTCGCGTTCATCAGCTACTTTCCCGTCAAAGCCTCGTGAAAATCAGTCCAGCCATTCCGGAAATTATCCGGAACAAATGCAGCCTTACGGACAGACATAAGTTTAGTTTTTCGTTAAAACTTATCAGCAATGCAAATATATCGCTTATACGAAATATGACATTTTAGTTTCGATATTACATACAGACATTCCAATTTTATTAATATGTAAAGATAATGGCAAAGTACGACGAAATAAGGACATGTTTTTGTTTCCAATCAATTTTAATATTTATATTTCTCTGTAGTTATTAGTCACTGTTGACAGTATCGGTTGACACACGTATGAATACAAAATTGAACTTCAATTTACACACAGTAAACCACAATTGGAACTGTTTGATGTATATCTGCGATATTTAGCTTTAAAAAAAAACTTTTTTTATTAATGTTACTAAATTGTATATTGTATATCACCACATTTAAGTGAGTACAGGTAAAGGTTAAATGTCATTTCTTTAAATCACAATATAAATCCAAAGAAAGCACAAAAGACGTAATCCTAAACTTTGTTCCTAAAGTTGCTATCGAACATGTTTAACAATGACTCTTCTAACAATAGAATAACAAAGCCTTCTTGCGATCTCCACTCTACCCTATATTAATACAGAGAAAAGCCTTTACAATATATAAAATGCCTATGGAAAATACATATACGGAGATTCATTTTTTTTCTGTTTTCTTAGATTACTGTGTTATGTTAAATTACGCCATTTTTAATACTTATATAAAATTGTAACTACATTAATGAGATCAAAGGCAGCTTATTCTATAATCAACAAATAAACAAATAGATTAATGCTATTCTATAAAAGTTGTTGATTCCTTAATCTTTCTGCAATCGGATTACGGATTTGATAACATACTTTTTAAAACCGTATTACCATTAATCCCATATTGTTTATGAATTAAAATAGCTTTATAACTGTTATTAAAAATAGCTTTATAACTGCTATTAAAAATAGCTTTATAACTGATATTATAACTGCTATTCTTGACGATAAAATATAATATTTTATCTAATTTAATTCACTATCCGATCCGTTCCGACTTTGCAATAAAAATGCATGGAGTTGTTAAATTGACGAACAACAATGTATACACGAACAGAAATTACAATTGCGGCTTGAAATATAATTATGTTGCCTCGTTGAGGACGTATTGTGAGGCACAAACGGCACGTCAAAAGCGGTTTGTATCCATTATATATAGCGGCTCTCACCGCCTCCACACTAATTGCGAGACCAAGTGTAATGACCTAAACTTGTATACTTTGTAACATATTTCAATCCAAACCAGAAATATTTTCATCATAGACAAAAGACGACATTTGTCGATAAATCTCGTAAAGTCCAAGATATTTCTGGTAATATTAAAAATACAAATGGTATAATTTTCACAAAACAAATGAATACAAAGAAAAAGAAGAACAATTTTAATCGAAAATCAAAGAATAATTTCATTGATTATAATTTATGGTCGAAATGACAAATCGACGACCGTTATAGTATTCATAAATATGTAGTATATTTTAGCCTTTCCCGAACTTTTTACACAAAATATCCGTTCGGTTATTTTGTGTAAAAAGTTTTCTCAGAAATGGATTCAATAGGCAATAGGTAATGCTTTATCTTTTATAACTTTTTCAAGGTACAAAAGGCCGTCTAATGGATTACTTTGATTCATGAGCAAACGCTAGCTTCGACAATGTCGGTCAAACATTTTTTGTACCAGTATTCATAGTTTTTTATTTCATACAGTTTTAAATAGGGGTTTTAATATACATTATTGGCTATGCTACTAGCATACTATTTTGTGAATGTACGAATCTAGTCTACATCCACATTAGAATTAAGACCATTTTTGCAATAGGTACTTGACTCTCATATATGTTTGATTCTCATATATGTTTGTGATAAGAAATTATAGAGATTTAATAGATTTTGTTTATCATGATTTTGTGTAGGTCCTGCCTGGGCTGTACGTGGGCAACTACCGGGACTCCAAGGACCCCGTACAGCTTGACAAGTATAAAATTACCCACATCCTGTCCATACACGACGCCGCGCGTAGACTGCATTCCGTGAGTATCCACAACATTGAATATAACTAAGTATTATATAAAACATTATATAAAAAATTATATAAAAATATAAAACAGTTAAAGAGAAAAATCTGGTCCTTCGAGTCGGTTATTCTAAAACTAATTAGGTAAATAAACAGGGATAGAATCCAACAACATCTGTAGAACTTTGGAAGAATGGAGGATCTCGATGTATGACCTCACACGACCTCACAAAAGACAAACGTGAACTTTTCTGCTTTTCATGTACTGATAGATGTTGGAGACCTAATTTTAATTGAATCCAGCCACATTAATTTACTTGGACGTTGTAATACGGTAGATGCCTTTTGTTATATTTTTTCACGTGTAATTTATTGCTATCTTTTAACTGTAGAGTCTTGACGCAAATTTGGAATACGGCCAACTCTTTGAAGTTGTAGAGTCGAGGATTATGATACAATTACTGTCACGTGATAAATAATATATAGATTTTATTTTTATTCAGGATTAATAACACCGATTATTTCGGATAAATTTCAACCATTTCCCATTTATTTGTCGCTGATAAACCGTTTAATTTAGAATGGTGATACTTAAAGGTTACTCAGAACATCGTATGAGAGCTCAATAAATTAACATTATGGGAAACTAGCTGTCGCCCGTGACTCCGGTAGTGCCAAATTTAATGAAAAAAAAAGCTTAATTTTTGTTTGCCCATGTGTTTTTAGCCGACTTCAAAGAAGGAGGTTATCAATTCGACTGTATTTTTTTTTTTTTTTTATGTGTGTTACCGCGAAACTCCGCCCCTGGTGGTCCGATTTTGATGAAAAATATTTTAATCGAAAGTAAGTGCTTGCAGGTGGGTCCCATTTTTTTGTTTTTTTTTTAAAATAACTAGAAGACTAGTAGATTTTGAATATAGCTTCAAAATTTGTTGCGAAAATTAGGGACATTTTTTCTTTCAGCGCTTACGTAGGCTAAACTATAGGACCTACATAAAAATGATGATGGCGAATTGTAGCTCTTTTAATGTGCTAAATAAAAGTCCGCGATAGCATATATCTATCTTTTATAGTTTTCTCACAATAACCATTTTTTTCTTCAGAAACATCAATTAAATTCATGCCCTATTTCCGACGCTATTATTCGAGTTCAGTATTAACCCTTATGTAAATAAACATGTTCATTATCAAGAAAATTTAATGTAGATTATATTTGCAATTGAAACTATATCATTCTGTCTAATAGTTTAGGAGATATCGTAAGAATAAAATTACGCGGAAACGAAAAATGCTACACGAAAAGCACAATTTTGCTTTCTGGGCTTACGTAGGGTCAAACTATATGACTTACATAAAAATGATGTATGGAGTAATTATAGATCCTTAAATTTACTAAAAAAATTAATAAAAATGTATTTATTTCAAGTAAATCTTTACAATCAAGTTGCCGGGGCTTCCCAAAAAGTAGTCAAGAGACACTTGTGTAGGGAATGCCTCGCTCTTCCAGTGTACATAGCAGCTTAGATTTACATTTTAACATAAAGAGAAAAAAAAAATTAATTTTAACAATTCTTTGTGAGATTTATGCGTGTGTTTGAGTGTGTCTGTGTGTGTGTGCGTGTGTGTGTGTTTGTGTGTGTGTGTGTGTGTGTATGTGTGCGTGTGTTTGTGGTGGGTCCAATGAGAGCCAAAACTAAATTGTTCTAGTAAGAATTTGCTCAACCTCGTCGTAGGTAAGGGCAGAGAGCCAATCCTGTAGTAGGGACATAAACGTAAGTATGTCTCATACATCTCAAATATAAAATGTCACCTATTTACTTCGGCCGACACCGACTGCGAAATAACAATAATTATACAATATAGACATGTTACAAGAAAGAAGAGAACTTTCTTTAGAGTTTAGAGGGTTTTTGAAAGAGAGAAGAAAGAAAGAAAGAAGTTTTCATGTCATTATTTTGTTTAATTTTAGTGCATTTTGTTTGAGATTGTTTTTTATGGTACTTTTGAATGCATTTTGTTTAAAATTGTTTTTTTATGTTACTTTTGAGTGCATTTTGTTTGAAATTGGTTTTATTAGGTTACTTTTGAGTGCATTTTGTTTGAAATTGGTTTTTTTAGGTTACTTTTGACTGCATTTTGTTTGAGATTGTTTTTTTTTCAGACTATGTTCTATATCTATGCCAAATTTCAGCTATCCGTTCTGGAGATATCCGTCCAAACTTTCGCATTTATAAGTAAGATTAATGTATGAGTTTTTCTGTTCTTTACATAGACTTATTGTTAGCTTGTTAATTTATTATGGTGGAATTATATACTTCAATTTAAAAAAGTATGTGAAAAATTCAAATACTTCTAAATACCACTTCCTAAGTTTTCTTTATGTACTTCACTTTGTGTTCGCACGGCTCTTAGTAAACGAGACGTCTTCTGCACTCGGGTCCAATGATTTATTCACCGTCTCGTCGCTGTTATTCGCTCATAAACTTTGATGTCACACTGCCATCGTTTATTATAAATGCTTTCATCTACTTGATTTTATCATATAAATCACATCATTAAAATGAAATGTTAATCTATAAAGATAACTTTGAGCCGCCTCGAGGACGTGTATGTTTTTTTGGTGAACGACTTCAAAGCGGATTTTTATCAGGTTTATTCTTTTACGCGGACATTCTTGAGACTTACTTTACGTTGAATTATATCGAAGGTTAAGATAATACTAGACGAAATATCAACGGATGTTGTCTTTGTAAGTACACAAGGAGCGAAAACAAACAGAACCAAGAGAACTGAACAAACTAAAAATGATTCTTGGATAAAAAAATATAAAGAAATAATAATATAAAAAACCTTTCTGGCAAAATTATGAGCGAAGCTAGCTTATGGGCGTTAAAATTGAATAAATGATGAATCGGTAACTTCGCGGGGAAACGCCGGCCTGCATTTAAAAAATTCATCAATTGAGCGAAGCTTTTCTACTACGATGTAGTAAAAATTATACTAATCGTATTAATACTGTAGAGGATGGCGGCGATGAGGAGAGAAATAAAACACGAAGTTTTAATACGGTGCGCACAGTTCGCTGTCCGAAGGCTGGGTTGAGACTGTACTGTGTGTCGACTACCTTGCGATTCCTTTATTTTTATAAATTCAAATATACAAACATTTTCTCTAACTACCTTGGTAATATTCAATATTTCACAGATAATAAAACGGTACGTTATGGTATTAATACAGAGAACATATTCATATCAAATACACAAAGAAATATAGTTAAAGGGTACAAAATCAATACGGTTAAAATACAAATAGAATTAATGTAGAATATCACGAAAAGCTATGATTCCATCGTCAACACCGCCCCCTAGTGCTGACTCCTCAGCAATACATCAATGTGCTATCGACCTATCATCCAGACAGACAACCTGAGTGACCAGGTGCCAGACTTAATCCGACTAGTGCCAGACCTAATCCGACTAGTGCCAGACCTAATCCGACTAGTGCCGCACTCACTGCGCCATGTCTTAAGATGATCAGAAAATCCCTACTGTTATTGCTTTATTTAATACAAATACAATATAATTCAAAAAGTTCAATGGTGATCAGGTTAGTTAGTTCACAAACTTACCTCGGTCAGACGTAGATGCGCAGCGCAGACCCTGAGCGCCATGCTGTGCTGACATCGGTCAGCGTCGGGAGTGCGCTCGCCACAAGTGCAGCTATCAGTGCTGCTGATGTTCCGACCGGAGTGGTAATCAAACATAATACCTTACCATCAACACGTTGGAACGCCTGGACAGAACAGCTACGTATGCTTCTAACAAAGCATCGCAAAGTGCGTTTATGTGTTGATGAAGCTGTCAAAGACCACCTGTTTTAAGTGGAATTAGAAATCATGTTACACTGGTCTGCAAAAATCTTTTTCTCACTCCTTTAAGTTTGATGCTAATTCATTTTATATTAGGTGCTCCAACACCGAAATATAACACGGAAACAAAACAAAGCAAGTTTATTTTAACAATCATCTGTATAGGCTTTACTAACAGTCTTATTAGCCTTGAACAAGATATTTCGGATCATGATAAAAGTAAATATACGGATCTTTTAGTAAACTCAAAGAACGAGATAAAATGCTCTTTCTGTGCGTCTCCTTCTACGTTGATTAAAAGTAGGCAATGCATCTGCAATTGTGGATTTCTATGGCCGTATGCACGTTTGCCGTCTTTTGATATATAAAAGTATTAAAATTAAGAAATACACGAAAACATAACTCGAATGAATCGAACTAAACTTTAAACAAGTTAACAGTTTGTTATCTATGTTCACGTTACATGTTACATTTTAGAGAATACTAAACTGCAAAAAGATCTGTGCAAGTAATCATGAATTTCTATCAGATTCACTGGTACTTTACTTTCCCTACTACTTGCTAAAACCTATTTATAGGCTATTTATATATATAGTACAGGCTATTTTATAATGGTTGGGAATAAACTTCTATTTCAGTATCTCAAAAATCCGAAAAAATTTTATTTTTTAACATTAAAATTCCAGACGTATTACAAAATTCTGGTAAAGGAGAATCTTGTTGCATACCAGGTAATCATTGACCTGTGTCATATTGATTCATGACAGATATTCAAAATTATTACAAAACAAATTTGTTCAAAAATATTAAACCTCAAAGTAATACACCAACTAACAAAATAATGTATTATCATCACAACAAAATGTGTACCAAATTTTAGATATATCTATCTATCGGAACTAGGTCTTATTTAAATTACTTAATATTGACCCAATTAAACAAGTTTAATAAAACTGTATTAACAACCACAACAATTTAATCATTTGACTGAAATTGTTTAGTTAGTTTAAAACAATTCACTGTTGTCGACAATTTCAGTTATTGTGATCAAGTGGAAATAACCAAAAATCTTACTAATAAATTAATTAAAGAAAGTAAACATGAAAAACAAAGTAAATCACTACCTAATCATTTGTGCGTAAGATATATTATTTCTCACGGCATTTGAATCTAATATAACTGTGGTTTAACTAATAATCTATTATAACTACAGTCAGCGATAATATTAATTGCAAAGAATATTAATAGCAAAACATTAAATTTAAAAATATTTTTCAGTGGAGTTAAATAAATCGTTACTAGAAAAATAAATGTAAATACTTTCTTTATAAAAACTATTCTTCAATATGTTACGGTCTCCAGGTGTGCATTCTTATGCATTAGTAAATTTAAGTAGCAGAATGCGAATGCTAAGCTATAAAATAAACATTATGAAAAAACTAAACAGTACGTTGACATGGCTTATGTCGCTATAAAATACAATTAATCAAAGAAGTGAAGTGTCCAAAAAAAAATAGTTAATAACACGCTTGTAAGATTAAAATCTTTACGCAATCTTTACGGCTTTAGGATAAGCAAGCGATTTAATTTTTCAGATTTTAAGATTCAAAATTAACGGAAAATAAAAATATATTAATTACGTAAAAACATAAACATTGCTTAGACATGTCACTCATGTCGCAATGAGTACATGCGTACAAGTACATCACCACTGCATCACGTTAAATAGAAAAAACAAAGAAAATAAAAATAATTGAATCATGATGAAAATCAAAACAAAAAATAATTTAGTGCAACACTGACCTTAATTATCTGCTGCGTTGATATTTTGTTCCTCTGCTGTACCTCTCTGCACAATCACAGCTATATTTCCTAAAGTAATTGTTAGATAAAATTTAAGTAAACAAAGCATCATCAATACATTCAGTCAAATGTTACCTTTACAAACTTACACATTACGAAAAGAATAATCTACAATATCGTTCTCATAATAATGAGCTTTACTTTCAGTGTGATAAGGACGACATTTCAATAGATTTTTAACAATAAGCATTTTTTCATAACTTGTTTACATGAAGTTGCATATTCATTGTGCTCGCCATTACAGTGAACGATAAATGAATGATTTGGTGAGTGAGTGCGACCGCAGTATTATAATACTGTAACACTGTGTGTACAATAACAATTATTTGAAGACACATAAGGTTCACTCTGTTAACAAAATTATTTGTATAATGCAATGCGATTTGTAATAATGCAATATTAAAAGCGCCTACTAAATAGATGTTTACATACATGAAATTTATAACTATTTAACAAAATAAAAATCAACAAACTTAACAACGGTAAATAAAATTCAGAAAATAAGATGTTACAACTAAAAATTACAAATAATTAGACTGAACGCATACAAATTCTCTTAACGCATTTTGACTTTGTTCGCTTTGTACATTTTAATAATAATAATTAACAAAACGCGTAATGACACTTCTATCACTTTTAGCCACAATAAATAACACATTGTTTTATTTTGCTTACGCGCTGCTATGTGGTCCATTGTGACCTGCGTGGATGATGACGACTGTGCTCGTCGACGGGAACCACGGCGGCGCGGGCGGCTGGGCCCGGGTGTCTTGGTACTTGGCGGCTGGCATGCGCGCTGCTTTGTTGCACGCACCATGTTCTGCATCATTCTCGGAGACGTCATGCGATAAAATATTTTAATAACGGAAATTTTTTCTTCACCTTTATCAAACTTCCATTTTTCAAATGGTTCTTTGTATTCAATTTTAAAATGTGGCCGTTTATTATAACGGCCGCTGTTATTCTGTAGACTGCCAGGGGTGATCGCCTGGCAGGTTAGGTTACTGATCTTTTGTGCTGTGCAGAGCTGACTCGTCTCTTTCAGTACATGCTTGTCATCTTCATCCTGTGACGTGTCATCTTGGGGTAACGGTTCGCTGCTAATGACTGTTGGAAGGTTCCGAGCTCGAGTCTCGAAGGCTGCCGAAGTCTGGACTTGGCTATTCTCCAACCACTCACTAGCGCTGTTCCTCACACGTTCGCTGCCTTCGAACTGGTTATGTGCTGGGGCGTCGTCGGCTTTGTCCTTTGCCATCAAACGTGCCAATTCCGCTTCCAGCTTGGCGAGGTGTATCTTGATTGCAGCCTTCGCCTGTGCAGCTGCCAGCTCCAGTTGCATCCGTCGCGCAATATACGCTGACGAATATTTCTTTGTGCGCGGTGTCTCCTCCATCGCCATATTAGGTGAACCCTCCAGTGTATCCATGGTATCCTCGCGAAAAATATACAGTACGCTCCACGAGAATGTTGCCACTGATTAAGGATTCGGCTCGAAGCGACCAATTTTGTAGAGGATGGCGGCGATGAGGAGAGGAATAAAACACGAAGTTTTCAATACGGTGCGCACAGTTCGCTGTCCGAAGGCTGGGATGTGACTGTACTGTGTGTCGACTACCTTGCGATTCCTTTATTTTTATAAATTCAAATATACAAACATTTTCTCTAACTACCTTGGTAATATTCAATATTTCACAGATAATAAAACGGTACGTTATGGTATTAATACAGAGAACATATTCATATCAAATACACAAAGAAATATAGTTAAAGGGTACAAAATCAATACGGTTAAAATACAAATAGAATTAATGTAGAATATCACGAAAAGCTATGATTCCATCGTCAACAAATACATTTCTTTAAAAACGTTCAATTAATTTACACTGATAGTAAGTACAGTCCGCTCGAAAATTATCGTTTTATATTTATCATGTAAATAAGAAAAACGTTTCGAATATCTTGTTTAAATTTCATCGTCAGGTAAGGCATTAACAGCGGTTTTCACAGTACTCCGCAACGCCTATAGGACATTAAATAGCCTATACTAACAATCTGGCTACATTACCTAAATGTAGCCCGTTTCAAATATAAAAGAAAAGAAAAAATTGAGGTAAAAAATAATAAAGTTTCCTCGGCGCAGTAAAAAGGCTTGTCAATTGTTCGTTTAACAACAAAAACTTTTCAGGATGCGAACCAATTTTTTGTTTCTAAAAGCAATTTCGGCGCCCTCATTATTTCTTGTCACTTTTAAATTGTTTAGTGAATAATTGTCGTAATATAACCTGTGCATCTTTAAGCCTAAATAGAAAGTTACAGAATACAAACAATTTGTGACATTCCACTGTAGTAAAACTTGTATTAGAACATGTAGTTGAATCTGTTTTTTTGAGAAATAAAGATTAAGGACAGCATATTTAGATATAATTTTTAGACAGTGGAACGTAGAACCCACGGTTAAACTTGCAACAATTCAAACTACTACCCCAAATACTAAAAATACAAGGACGATTTTAAATAAAAATTATTTTAAAGTATTGTATTAAAAAAATATTAAAAAAGAAAAAATAAAAAAGTGAAAATTTTTTATGAACATAAATTATATTATAACTTTGAATAACGCAATTAAGGTCAGATTACACAACAGGCACTTCCTTTGTACGGGACCCGGCCACGGGCGGACAAATAACTTTAAAGCTCTCGTCTATATCCATGAATATTTAGTGATATTATTAGCTTAGATAAGCTAGAAGACTTAGCAGGACATTTTTAGTTTATTTTTAAGATAAAGTATCGCCTATCAAACACACAATATTACAACCAACAACATTACCCAACATCGCTCAATCTAGTACATACATGCTTCACTGCATCCAGCGATCCAGACAAAACTGTGTAAGATTGAGCTGTCTCCAGCAATTGATTACAACTTTGTGTTAAATAGAGTGTCCTGCCAAAGTAAGCCAAGTTCCTGACAGTTTGAAACATCTACAACTAGGTTCGAAGTACACTTCGTTGAACAACTTTAAAGGAAAATTTACCTTTTTTTTACTATTTTTTTACTCAAAACTATTCAGTGTGTTCAGGCTCTGTGGCTCAAGGGTTAAGCAGTCTTGTAATCCGCAGGTCCTTTGTTCGAATCCCACCATGTACCAATGTGTTTTCAATTTTTGATTTATATTTTTACATCTATCCGGCCATCCGATGCAACCTGCACATATCTGCGAAGAAATTCTGCGAGCTAGCGTGGTTGACCTAGTCACCCCTAACTTAGGGTAGGATCCGAGCCCCTCTGGGGACGTATAGTGAAGGCTGATTATATGTTCAGTGTGGTATTTACCCTTTTGATTTTACTCGAACTTTTTTCCTTTAATTTTTCAATGTAATTTTAGACTTAAAGTGTAAGATAAAACACTTTACCAGAACTTACAACTTAACAACTTGCACAACGTTCTTGAACATACTGTGTAATTATTGGGGTGTCTCGAACGTGTTTATCATAAACATCTACGAAACTCGAAGTATCCTTCAATAATTGACTCAGGAAAATTTAATTTCCTTAAGTGTCACTTCAGAAATTTTGTGACGTCCGCTCAATTTACTCGATGTTGTTATTGAAACATTAAGCCACTTTATAAAATAAGATATTGCTTTTAACTGAAAGCATCTTTGGTCCATAACCTTTTTTTTTTTTAACAAAAGGGCAACGGAGAAAGAAATTCATTAGTAATGTACAATTATTCCTGTAAATAATAGATTATACTAATTGGTATTGACATTGCAATATGTGGGAGATTTAGAGGTTTTATTATATTTATTTATTTTTATTTATTAAACAATAGTAGAAGTAAACAAATCATTGGTTAGCTCAACGGAAAACTAACGAAGAGCGCATGAAATTGTGCATCAATATCATCATTTTAATGTTAACACGTACAGAGAATCAAACCGCAAACCCACTGCAAACTTCACAAATTTCCCAAAGCGCGGCAAATAATTTAGAAGCTGTGAGCGAACTCGATGAATATTCAGCACGAAGCGACCTTCGTTCAAATTCGACTAAGTTTAAGGGTCCGTTCACATTTGGCAAACGAGCCTCGAAGCCGCAATTCGCGAACCGTTCGTGAACTGCTCACCTACCCATAGCGAACTGCAGAAGCTCATTTTATGTTCGTGGCTTCGTTTCTGCGACCGTGAGCGGTACGCGCGCATTCGCGGTTTATTAATCAAATGTAGATGTACCCTAACGTATCTGGTCTCTAACAACTTGAAGTTCTGATTTTAATGAAGTGACCGATCGCATGGATCATTTGTTAAAGAGATCACCTTTGGACAGAAATAATTAAGATTTTAGATTTACTACGAGTATATACCAAATACTTATGTCAAAGTCCTATGGACTAGAAGGAATTAAACGTGTTTTTTTGTGTATTTACTAAAACAAAACATTTTTGTATTATCAACATTAAATATAGCACGCTTAAAATTGTTAGAACTTCAAAATGGCGAACAATAAATACTAATTTTATTTCAGAATGTAAGATGTATAACAGTTACCACTTTGTGTCCAGAGATAAACACCATTGCGCTTCTCTATTGATACACCACTTCTGTAAACAACTGTTTTATTATTGATAAATATTTCGACGTGAAATTCTTATGTCGATGGCATATAACCTCTTATTAATATAAATTCAAGTAATTTTTGCTGTTAATGTTTTATTACAAATAAAAAAACTATATTAACGAAACGAGCAGAACTAAAATGAACAGAAAATAATCGTATTCAAGTCCTTTTTTCTAAACTTTCACTTCTTTATTGAGAATAAAAAAGTAAATGGCCGAAAAAGGTTAAAGCAATGAGTAGAGTTTTATTCAATTTAATCCGTACTGAATGTAGCTTCGTCCATCGCTCCCCAGAGGGCGCGGCGGACTAAAGCTATCGAAGCGTAAACGGCGAAGCATTATTTATACGCTCACAAAACTTTTGTTAACTACACATCTATTTCAAAAGATAGATATTTCTTCTTTCGTAGGTAGACTATCGTTAGATTTAACAGTCAAGTATTTTGTTTTTATTGTAATTTTATCTTTTTTCTTTTAGTTCAGATGTATTCTATTCGATTAAATTAATATGTATAGTGAATTACGTGTGTATGTATAAGTAAAATGTTACCAGTACAGGTAAATTCGTTTCGTTTTCTCGGTTTTATAAATATATATCATAAGATGGCAAACGAAAAAGCGGTCACCTGAAATCGCCGAAATAACGAAGCGACCGTTGCCCATAGACAAGCACAGAAAGAGGATATTCCCCTTCCTATGCTTTCTCTCCTCCATCAAATCCAAATGTTTTTTAATATACTTCTAGAATACTAAATACTAACATAATATTTATATGTAAAATGCTATTTTAATTTTTATTAGGTCAACGCATTTCTCGCAATATTAGTATTGCCACAGATAATACAATACAATATATTACGTGTAAATGCTGGCATATAAATGAGACTGAAATTGTTTTGCCTTTTTAAAATACTCTTAGATATATTACATGCTCGCCCTACATCTAACTGTTTTATTTATGAAATAAATAACTACAAGTATTTTTATAAATTTACATTCATAAAATGAGGCTTTCGCATGGATTAGATAGGGTAAAGAGGTCTAAACAATAAAGGCAACTTATGAAAATAGGCGGTAAATTATATTAAAACAATGTGTTTTTCCACAATTATACTCTTTAATTGTGTTTTATCGCTTTTTTACCTTACCTTTTCTTGTTTATAAGATTTAAAACAGGTTGAAACAGAGGAAAGTGAAGAATTGAGAATATCGATGTTTTGACTCACATTTATTTACTGCAATAATTTAATGTAACAAAGAATAAAGTACTAAAATAATATAATCCTATGTCTAGACGAACGGCACTTAACTAACGAATCGTAAAACAGCATTAGCGACTTAATTACCATGCAAATAGTATACAGTGAAAAAAAGAGCGTCGGTGGCTCAGGGGTTCAGCACTTGAATTGTAATCTACAGGTCCTGGGTTCGAATCCCGCCATGTACCAATTTTTCGGTATTCGATTTACGTACTGTACACTTATCCTGCAATCTGCACATATCTGCGAGGAAATTCACAGATATATGTGAAATCAACCAAATGGGTCAGCGTGGAAGCCTAGCTTAGTCACCCCTAATTTAGGGTAGACTCCGAGCCCCTCAGTGGGAACATATAGTGAATTGATGATGATGACCAAAAATAATATCTATATTTAGTTATTTTTTCAGTATAGAGGCTGTTCAGACCGTCCCTGCATACCCTGAACTGGTGTGCGTTGTGCTATGTGTGCGTTTTTTGTGCCAGCGTGGTAATAAATGTGTTTTTTTTCTTTCTCTATTTTTCGTTATAAAAAACTGTATTGTAACAACAATTATCCATGGTAACAACTACAAGTACTACTTATAGTTGGTTTCTGAGACCAAAATTCCCGCTTAAAACATATAATAACAATATGTCAAAGATAATGACAGATATGACGATATTTTTGAAGAAATTTTGGTTATAAAAACCAACGGTTAATCATCTTGTAATATTTATATAACGTATAAGATTATATTTATGTTTGTGTATTGTCGACTTGTCCTCGTTTGTTAGTTCGACCGTGTACCGTGATGAGCAATGTTCGCACGAACTGGCTCAGAATAATGCGTTAGTACAGTTCACTGCATCTAATGTTATTACATTAGACGAGTAATTCTTTGATAATATACCATTTATTCAAAAGGAAAGTCACGTTATGGTATTGGCTACTTTATTTTTATTTTGAAATGTTAAATATTGTGCCTAACTTTAGTGTAAAATAATCTAAAAACCTAACCTAGTTAATTACTGTATGGTATTCGGTCGCCAAGAAGTTTTTAAGATATAAGTTTGACTTATAACCAAAATCCTCCAATATAAATAAATAAATTTCTATACCTATCCAAAATTTCAAATTTCAGAAATATGATAATATCCCACGTTTAATGGATATCCCTTACAAACCCTAAATATAACACACTTATTCGCTAACACAGTTTTCAACCACCGAAGTGACGTAATAAACTCCATCTCAGTTAATTCATAAACCACACAACCACTATATTTGAATAGGCATACGTCCTCATTCCCACAACTCTCATTCACTGCCTATTCAAATGTTGAAATGTTCCACAATTGTTGGGAACTACAAGTTCTAAACATAATTATGTACATTTCGTATTCAGTTTTTACGAAATATATGTTTATGAACATTTCTTTATTTTGTGAGATATACAATGTATCTTAGTTAAATGAAAAAGAAAAAAACTATTTCACTGTTATAAAATAGGGAAACTTTATTATTTGAGGTGAAAATGTCTAACGGATGATCGTTTAAGGAACATAAACGTTAAAAGGTATATTTCCTAATTCTGAAAGCAGTAAAGTAAATAGCAAAAATAAAAATGTCTTAAAATAATGGTCGAAATCATAATGAGCAGAATCTAGACCGAACGGATATTCAATGGGATTTGACACGGTATTTAGTAAACAGATATATTTTAAAAATCGTCTCACAAATTCAGTTTTAGACTGCGAACTCCGTCTATCTCTCTCATGTCATTCACAATACTGCTATCCTTCCAATACCCTTACAACTTCTAAACTTTTGGCAACTTAATTCTCATTTATAAACTGAAATCAAGCAAAATGAATCCTGAATCTAATTTTCTTTTATGCATGTATATGCAATTTATTTTTAAAATCTAACGTATGACTAATAAATAAACTATAAATATTTGTGAAATTAGTTCTTGAATAGGCCTTTGAAATATTCGACCTAGATACCTTCGCTATACAAAGTTTTGCTTTATAAAGATTTTGTGCAGATGTAAAGAACCTGTAAAGAACTCATTCAAGCTTGAACTTTTAAATGCATTTTTTTACAACAGATATATTTCCTTAAATAAAGCCTAAGTTACAATAATTGTGTCAGATTAAAAAAAAAACATGAAACAAAAGTAATATCACTATCTCACTCAGTGGCATTAAGTGGTATTCCTTAATCTAATATTACTTAGATTACGTTTGAGAATTCTACAATAAGGTATCTATTAATTACTAATTAACGAGTGTGAGTACGGTATTCAAGTATAACGAGAGATAAACATAGGAAATATTAAGAAAGGAACAAGGTCTAAATAAACCAATGATGGATGCAAATACGTGAATTTTCATGATGGCAACCGGGGCGCGTAAACAGATGCGCTCTTAGCAAACTCAACTCATCAGACTGTAAGAGCCATTCGCACAATCTGTTGCTTTATGTGACGAACACTGTACTGATAAATTATGCAGTAATCAGTAAGTAATGAAAACTTATTTTAATTTTGATTATATTTTATTAATATTGTAAATGCGAAAGTTTAGATGGATGGATGTTTGTTAGAAAGTATCTTCAGAACGGCTCATCGGATCTTGATGAAATTTGGCACAGATGTAGAACATAATCCGGAAGAACACATAGGCAACTTAGTAAGTTTTCTTCTTTCCGCGCCGACATAGTCGGGGGGACAACCAGTGAGTATATAAAGTTAAAAAAATAATTGGAAAAACGTTATGATACTTTTAATAATCGTCAAGATAAACGTAAGTATATTAAAAATATAAAACACAATGAAAGGAATCACAATATTGTCGAAAAAAATTAAACGAAACCTTGTGAAAAACCTGTAAGCTTATTTTCCAGCAGTCGCATACAATCAATAGACGCGACTGCATCCTCCGAGAGCGGCCTTGGCGCTTTTAACTGCCGAATCGATGCCGCTTTCACGTGCCAATTTTATGATTGCATTTGCTAACAAAATTTAAATGTTTTACCGCTTGTAGTCATTAATAATTACCTAATAAGATCACCTATGACAGCTAATGCACAAGAAAGCTCTATCATACAAGATATGAAAGTTATTGACATTCAAGCAAATTTTAATTTGAAGTTTATTTCGTAATACCGACCCGTGGTTTTTAAATCTATATATATATAAAAGAAATTCGTGTTAGTTACACTATTTATAACTCAAGAACGGCTGAATCGATTTGACTGAAAATTGGTGGGCAGGTAGCTTAGAACCAGGAAACGGACATAGGATAATTTTTACCCCGTTTTCTATTTTTTACTTCGCGCGGACGGAGTCGCGGGTAAAAGCTAGTAAGTAATATTAGTAAGATGTATATCGCCGATATTACTCAAAGATAAAGTATCAAGCTTATGGTGAAAAAACGTTTGAAATTTATCTATCACTTTTGAATTTATTTATGTTTGCAAACATACAAAAATGAAATTCTTACCTATATTATAAATGTTACAATTATTATTAACATAAAAGAAATATCTAATTAAGATCAGAAATAAAATCGAAGAGTAGTATAAAGATTTAATCTACATTAAATTGCAGTTAAAGAATTTTTGTTATTTCCTGCCAATTTCCTACCGAAGTCAGATCGTCGTTTATCGGTTTGTCGATATCCGGACCTCATCAAAGAGTTTTTAACAAAAATGGGATGTTCCAGAAAAATAAATATAAAAAGTATTTATTTATGATAATTAATGTTACTGGTTATATTATGAGCAAATATACAACAACCATACGAGTAAGTTGCAGTGACGTTATGTATTCGAAATCTGCCGAAAAATACATTACATATTATCACCAGCTATTCACTCTGAGGAAAAATGATTTATAACGTTTCCGCAGACTATGTGTTAAAATCTTAGACGAGATTGACGAAATGTAAAGAAAGATGTTATAAAAAGTAACCATAACTGTCTATGGTAAGAAGGAAGTCTAAATTGAAGAGGTATAATTCAATCTGATGGACAAAAAACTAGTGCGTAGTCCCCATAATACTTAGATAAAGACTGGGAGATGATGTACTGGCCATAACTGTATACGTATCCGTAGTACCTATGTAATAATAGAGTTACAAATTCAAGTTTGCATAACAAAGGACATTTACAATTCTAAATGTTATAACTTCATCAAAAAGCTCCCTGGGCGGCGACAAATTCAAAACTTTGATTAAGGTTCTCATGCGACGATGAGACCGTAATGTGTTAACTTTGCTTCGCAATTTGACGTCGGATGTTTTTAATAATTTAATACAAGAAATATAACGTTAAATAATCTCTTATTATTTTATAATTAATGTCAAAATTAATATGAGATTTTTTCTGTGTACTTTACGCCCGGTAGGTGCTCTACTTAAATCTAACTTCTTACTAATATTATAAATGTTTACATGAATGGATGGAACGGCTGAACGGATCTTGATGAAATTTGGCACAGATCTAAAACATAATCTGGAAGAACACATAGGCTATTTATGTTTTTTTTAATTCCGTGCGGACGGAGTCGCGGATATCGATGACGTTACGAAGACTTTCTTATGAATGTTTGTGCTAGCCCTCAGAGATACTACATAATGCGTCTGTCTTTTGTGAATTCGTCGTATTGCAACTGTCGAGCATTTATTCTTGCAATGGATGTATGTTGAGCTCTACCGCGTTAGAAATTACGACTAAATATAAATGTTAAATCTGTTACTTATTTTTCTTGAAATTTATCTGTAAAATTAAAAATATTATGCTGTATAATTTATAAGCTTTTAATTCGTAATCCGCGCGGCAGCTGCAGGTTATCTGCACGAGACCATTATCTCTCAACCAATTTCCGGCCGACAGAAAACCAATTTTGAGCTCAGTGACTGGACCGTTGAGAACAGATAAAATATTGCTACGAAACATGTAGCAAATACAAGTGAATAATTTTCTGTCTTTGTTATTATAAACTCTTTTGTAATCCGAAAAAACATTTGTTCAAATAAACGAACACAAACAATATTCTTGAACTCTGAATTTTCATAAAGTTATGTTCCTCGAACGTGTGTCTGTGCCTGTTCTGCAAACGATTGTTTTTAAAACAAATTATTATTTGATAAGCTATTTGATCATTCTTAGACAGGTTTTTTTAATTTCTTTTACATAAATTAGAACACAATGAATATATTTTTACTACATTTTAAAACTAGTAGTTACTTGGTCTTTAATCTTTAAATTTTTTAATTTACTTTAAAGCTATTTTCCGGATATATGAAGTATATTTATAAATATTGAATTTTATAAAGGGCTGTTGTGTTATTGAATAAAAACATGAGCTTTCAACTTTTTGAAGTGAGGCACTTCAAAGTAATTTAAATTACGTTCACTCAAAGCGGTTACTTAATACACTCATATTTACGCTCATAAAATCGGATCAAAACAAAAACTTCAAAAGCGAAAAAAGGTATTTAAAAAAGGTAATCGTATTTAGGGCTTTTAAAAATTAAGCCACTCTTGTTGTAATTGGAAAAGCTTTTGTTGGCATTTTTAAATTACACAATGTTCAGAGACGAACTTAATCCATTTTAAAATCCATTTTTGCATACTTTTCACTTAATTGCAAATGTAATTTATTAAATGTTATTAAAACTCAGGGGAGTTCTAATTTTAATAAATTTTTTCATACATACATTTCTTAAAATAAATTACTAACTAATGTTTTTTTTGTTTGAACAGGATAAACATTATCTTTGTATAATGGCGTCGGACTCACCAGACCAGAATCTCACACAATATTTCAGTTTATGCAATGACTTCATACACGCGGCGCGACTCAGAGACGGAAATGTTCTTATACATTGGTAAGTACTAAGAGGATTTCAATTTGATGGAATACTCTCAATTAATCTAACAAACTTAAAGGCCATATTTAATTTTTTTCGAAGGGTAGCGATCTTTAGGACAACTTGCAGTCCGATAATTAGACTTAAGTTTAGATATTCTAGCTTTCTTTCCTTTTATTCATTTAATTTACCTTTACTTTACTTTACCTTACGTTTAACAACGTTTATAATAACTAAGGTACCTGTTAAGGTTATACAGGGTAAACCTGAATCATTCATTAATACTGCTTTCAAAGCCCCAAATTCATTAACAAACAAGAAAACTTTATTTAACGCACGTCCACTGTTATATAATTACCGTTTGAACCCAAATAGGGCAGTGAGAAGGTTAAGTTCAAAAAGCTATTTAAACAAAAGACTACCATCATGATTACTGATCCTATCAATGTAGAGTCGTTTAATACTGGCAATACAGAAGTTTGGTTTTCCAATAATTAAAAAGATTCGATTTCCAATTTTGAATTTGAAATTTTTGGCGGTCTTTAAAAAATACAAAATATTTCGGAAAGTTCAAATGTAATGTAATATCCTTCGCTACCACCGAGATATAAAAATATGGACCTTAGTTCTTCTGAAATCACATAATGAGGCAACATCAAAGACGTCACACTACGTATTTCACTAGATTTTTTATGTTCAAAAGCTACGTCGTACAAACTACCATACATTCATTTCCTATTGCATTTAAGTACAAATATTTGCGAAATTAAATGACCCTCATATAAAATTTTATTATTTACGTTTTTTTTAATAGTTCTCGCTATTAAGAAGAATGCATGTACAAATAACTATATTGTTCCCTTACTGCCATGATTCAAGACATTTAATAGCCAACTAACGACGTAAAATCATCTTTTAATATTCGTTAAAAATCTGGGTACTATCTACGCCTACAGCAAATATCAACATTGTCAGAAAAAATGCAGTTACAATGAATGGAAAAATTCAAGTAAACTAACCTAACTCTAATTATAAGGATGGATAGTTTTATTTTAATTATTTCATTTGTTTTTCAGCATTTTATTTTATTTTATCTTTTCCAGTTTAGCGGGTATGTCTCGCAGTGTTACGGTTGCGGTGGCGTACATAATGTCGGTGACACCTCTGACGTGGCGTGAAGCACTCAAGGTGGTGCGCGCGGGTCGCGCAGTTGCCAACCCTAACCTTGGCTTCCAAAGGCAACTGCAAGACTTCGAAACTTATAAATTAGTTGAGGTAATTTTTATATTTAAAATAGTAATCAGTAAACTAAAAAGTATTCGTGGCACTTTTTATCACACATTTAGATATGTCTCGTGTAATCAGAATTTAGTTATCTCGCTGTAATCAACTAGTCCGAGAAAAGTTTTGCGACTAAAATAAAATCTCATCGACATTATAGATTTTTTCTAGTTAACCCTCAAACAATGCAATTTGCTAACTCTGCAAGATGTAGGTATTATTAACCTTACTTCTAACGTAGCAATATTAGCACATAAATTGTACAGAATTGTCTCCAGAGTTTATTACGATCGAGAACACATTAACGACATGATTTATGTTGTTAACATCTGTCGTAGTTTGCGACACTTCACATCTACAGTTCAGAATCTTGGCCAGAAAGAAAAATGTTTCTTTTTATTGTTTAAACTGCAATTCATTTCTTCTTTTCGTCAGACAAAGGAATTTTTCTTGCGTGCGCTTTTGTTTGTATTACAATGTGACATTTGAATTAAAAATGCTTTACATTTACGTCTTTTTTATTTGCTACATTGTTCTTTATTTTAATTAAAAGTCTACTAACACATAAAGATGGAATTTTTCTTAAGACAGTCGAAAACTATAGTAACACCCTATATACAGGTTCGCCTTCTACTGAACATAAATACTGCCTTTGCTGAACATACACTTTTCCAGAAAGATCGATCCTCTGCATAATGTTGAGAAATGTTATCGTGCTAAACAGATGTTTCGTTATAGACTAGTAGCGAATGTCTATCATTAACTAGCGGTCGCCGGCGATTTCGTCACCATGGAAAATAAAGTAACCTAAAATATATCCACGTGCATCAACTACTAAATACTTTTTTTATATTACATACAGACACTCCATATTATTAATATGTATAGATCATATATTCTAGGAGTAGCTTTATAACATTAATATTTGCACATTGTAGGAGAGGCGACGTCTCAAAGAGCGGTATCCGTCGCTAGCGTTAGCGGACAGCGACCTGGCAGAGTGCCGCGTCATGTTGGACTCATACCAGCTCATGCTGCGCCAAAAGACCATCTGCGAGGGCAAGTGCGCTATGGGCCGACAGTGTCCTACCGGTAATACTATACTTGCAAATTTTTTATCGTATAAGGTGGCAAAAGAACCAGCGCAGAGGTTCTCTGAAATCACTTTTGAAGTGATTGTTGCCAATAGACATCTTAAATAATAAGTTTGCAGATGCATTTAAGATAAGGTCTACGGATCCTCCCTGAATTGGGCTCCTTCATTTACGACCCTTAAGAATGAAAATATTTGATAGAAATTCTAAGAAACATTAAATTGTTGTTACTCAATATTCTGTTAACTTATAATACATTAAATTATCAGATAATCAACAAATCTCACTACAAAGCTTTTCTCGTTTTGTACACAAACGTAATTGAATGCGGAACAAAGAACATGTGCGCCGCAACGACTAGAGAAATAGAAGACGCGGCACAAAAACAAAAGATATTATCTAATCTCACAGGCCAGATGCTCCTTTAGGTTTTATTTGTTTTTGTGCTTGTCCCTTTTCGCTAAAAATATATCAATAATTCACATAACTTTAATAAATATAATTTTTAAGTATTTAGCTATATTTATTAACTTTATAATCATATCTTTATTTATTTAAAAAAATTATATTTAAATTTAATTTATTTCTCACAAGTAATGTTATTTGCTGTGCGTTAGTCAGTCATGTAAGGTGAGTCCGCTGTAGAGTTGTTTCGCCTAAATACACGTTATGCAATGTCAACGGTCAACCTTCAAAATTGACAAGTCACTACATTAAGAAGTTAGTCAGGACTATCACCCCACTTTCTCGCAGTATACAATGGTCAATGTGACAAAGAACTAATGTAACTATATGATCAGGCGTGTGTAGGACGGGCTCGAAGCGGCAACCGCGCACGCGCCGTCCATCCGCCGCGGGAGGCGGGCCCGGGGGCGGGGAACCGGGCGCGGGGGGCCTGACGCGCTCTCCCTCCACGCTCTCCACTGCATCCACTACTTCTGGATACAGGCCACGTTCCTCACCGGCAGGACTTTACAGTTACACCGGGCGTGAGTATCTGTAACTGTCAGTTTTTCTGACGTGACATATATTGCCATCCCTCTCATTATCTTTAAAAAAACAGAGACAACAACATGTGAAGGTCTAAGAAGGGTCAGAGTTTGCGTTTGCTATGAGAAACATTTGTAACTGGAATACTACGAACGAGCTCGACTGTACCACGTAGCAAACAGAATATGATGTACCGTATACCTTACGTAATTTTGTTAAGAAGAAAGTTGAGACGCATCTTCATATTTAATGCGAATCTAAACTTTTTATTATCTACTAATGCGTTACCTAAAAATATATGACCAGAATGATTTACGAAAATATACTGTATCAATAAAATAAGATGAATAGCAATTAAAATGTTCTAAATCGACCAATAAAAGTTTAAGCTCCGATTACGTAATTGCCTCTCGAAGCGTTATTTAATCCTTTAATTTCAATTCGCGCAGATTGACTCAATCACAGAGGCGGGTTTCGTCTTTAATCATCGTAATTGGAGAGAACATAATCAAGCTAAAAGGTTTTGTAATTAATTGCGCGTAGCTCTTTGCTATCTGTGGTTACAGTTATGAGTAAAACTTTTGATAACTAATGTGAAACGAAAGTGAAAAATAACTGGAATATGTAGACTTTCCTTCTAAAATATACAACCACAATCTCGAGGGATGTTAAGAGGAAATGTGATTTACGTGATACGATTTAGTCTTTAAAAAACATGAATTATATTATGAAAAATTGTGGTTTGACTTATTTTGCATAAATATAAGAATACGAAAAAACAAAAAGTGCAGAAAACCAGAGCTTCCATGTCATCTATTTTGAGTTACAGGTTCCCCTGCCATCTTTGCCTGAAAGTGAAGGAGCAGACTTGTAATCGAGTTTCTTTGAGTTGGTTATGTTCTTACTTTTTTTTTACCATGACAGCTACATCAAGACCGACCAGGTCGACCTCAGGGCTGAGCGTGACGCGCGTGCGGGACGCTGTCGGTGGGGGCTCCGCTATGGCTGTAGGAGGCTCCGAGTACTCCCGCCGCCGTGCCGCTTCTGCGCCGGCCACCCCCGCACTCTCCCCTGCGTCTTCCCCACCGGCATCCCCGCACAGGGCGCCGCATAGGTTAGTAACAGTAGAGCCGACTTGCTGACTTTTTTATTTATTCCCGTATCCGGGAACATGATGCCAACGACGAATCAAATAGACCGCTTATTATTTTTTGATTGACTTACGTTACATAAATACGTCACTTAAATAAGCGTTACATTCATAAAACCCAATTTCATTTATGGTCACAAATGTTTCATCACATTAATTAATTTCTATTTTGCCTTTAACTTAAGAAAGCTTCATGGTATGCATCATCACTTTAACCACAATCGAATGGTTTGGACAATGTTTCATGTCACATTATGATTGTTTTATTTAAATACTAGCGACCCGCCCCGGCTTCGCACGGGTGCAATGCAAAATATACCTACTACAGAATAAATGCACAATTTATTTAAGGTACTTAAATGGATAAGGATTAATGCTGTATTGTTTAAAATCACTTCGTAAAAGAATAAAAATGGTTATGCTGGGTTATCCCTAAGAGATAGACATATACCATCGCGGACTTTTTTGTTGAACTTTTTAAGGTGAACAATACTGTAGTACATTATTTTGGTCTATCTCGTAGGGTTCAGCCAGCGTTTGCAATATAAGCGCAAAAAAACGTGCTTATTTACGACATCACATTAGAAAACTTTAAATTTATCAGTGTTTCTCTACTATATTATGCATTTATTATACATACAGTCAGCTTCATAAATATAGTGGCAGTCAAGATATCCAAATATATAGGAACACCTAAAGTGATCAATTATATAAGTACAACCAAAGTTATCAAATTAGTTGTAGCATCCACTCTGCTCAAAAACACCGGAGCGTTCACATCGTCATATATATGAGTACATTCAAAGTGCCCATAATTATAGTAACAGACATAGCGTCAATAGTAACGAAGCATCGAAAGTATGCAAAAATATCGTAACATTTCACAAAATTGAACTCTATCTCTATTTACTTAAGATACACTTTGAAATATACTACTTCTGTTAAATTCATTTGACATTTTATATCAAAACATTTTTTTGCTATTTACTTCAAGTTTACGTCCCGCATGACAGATAGGTACGAGATAGATAAGCAATATCAAATTTTAATTTGTCACCATATATGCCAGTTTGGCCTTACGGCTTAACTGCTCGCTGTAATACGCAGTTTTGACGATTCGAATCCCAAACTTATTTTTACATTTTTAAGGTTTTTAATTTTATTATCAAAGCGTTATATAAAATTGAACTTTATCGCAACAATTATTGGTTACTATTCGACATCTTTAAAAATTAAGGAACCACAATATTCCTTGTCCCTTTTTTTAACCGAGACGTATTAGCATGTTTTTTTATTGTTCACGTTTATTATTGTAAGTTTCGTCATTAAATTCCGCGCGGACTGTCACTGGCGACATCGAATACGTGTAATAAATCTATGCTTGGAAAATTCTACTGCAACCGGACTGAAGATACCTAACAGGAAGAGAAAAATATTTTGATACAAATTGTCAATTAATTTAATAGAAGTTGTATAGATGGCCGAACCTAATCGTTATTAATTTTATTTAAATATTTAATACCCCAAAAATAAAAATTTAAATTGTTTTTGTTAAGTAAAAAACATATTCTAAGTAAATTACTAGATTTTTCCTTTTCATTAAAAATAAATCAAGCTCTATACATATATTGATAATATTGAAAAATAAAAACCTTGTAAGGCTGGGATTCGAACCATTAAACTTACGTACTGCGGCGAAAATAGTAAAACACTGAAACTAGCACATATTGTGACAGAATATAATTTGATATTACTTACTAGCTTTTACCCGCGACTTCGTCCGCGCGGAATAAAAAAAATGCTCACAAGATAAAAAGTTCCTATGTCCGTCTCCTAGTTCTAAGCTACCTCCCCATCAATTTTCAACTAAATCAGTTCGACCGAACTTGAGTTATAAACAGTGTAACTAACACGACTTTCTTTTATATATATAGATAGGTAGATTAGGTATCTGTCATGTATCGTCAATTTATAAATTTTAAACGTTATAATAATAAGAAGAAAAATGTTGGGTTGTCCGATAAGTTCGTGCCCATTTTTAATGGAAATCTTAAAGGCCCTTAAGTTTTGGCATACGTCTTTTAAATTATATTTGTTCGATTTTATAGCAAAACGTCTTATGTATTTCGGCAAAAATTAAGTCAATCAGTTTTTATAAAACTGATAGAAAAGAACGAATCGTGTCCTACCATTTGTCAAAATATGGCTGAAGTTAAGCTTTTCAGTATGTATGTGTTATGTAAACACGTCATATGTTTTCAATAATTGTAATATATTCGGGTCTATTCTAAGATACCTATTGAAAATCGGAACGAACTTATTGGACAACCTATTATGTTGATACAAAGCGTCAAATGAATTTAACAGAAGTAGTATATTTCAAAGTGTATCTTAAGTGAATAGAGATAGAGTTCAATTTTGTCTAATGTTACGATATTTTTGCATACTTTCGATGCTTCGTTACTATTGACGCTATGTCTGTTACTATAATTATGGGCACTTTGAATGTACTCATATATATGACGATGTGAACGCTCCGGTGTTTTTGAGCAGAGTGGATGCTTCAATTAATTTGATAACTTTGGTTGTACTTATATAATTGATCACTTTAGGTGGTCCTATATATTTGGATATCTTGACTGCCACTATATTTATGAAGCTGACTGTACAAACCTTCCTTAAGAATCACTCTATCTATTAAAAAAAACCGCGTCAAAATCCGTTGCGTAGTTTTAAAGATCTAAGCATACATACGGACATACAGCGAAAGCGACTTTGTTTTATACTATGTATGTATTGATTGATTTTGCATTGCATGTTCCATATTTTTAATTTTAACATTTCATTTATTACTAGAAAAGCCTGCGCTTGGATTATACCTTCTGTGAAATGGATGGACTCTGAAGACGATTTATAGGTAAAAGATGAGTATAGAAAAGCTCCTTTTTCAAATCAATCAGAATACTTAGAGAAGGCCGATAAAACCGTAAAGTGAACGATAATTAGTGCATTGATTTTAACAATTCTTTCGCCGTTAGAAAGGTTTTTATTCAAAAGTATAGCGGTTTTTATTTTTTAAGAAAAAGTGGCAAAACAACTCACCAACCACTATTAATTTAGACTTCAATATTTATCTCTTTCGTTGCAATAGCTTTTGGTTTCACCGAGATAAAATCTTTGATGCAAAATCAAAATAGGTAAGCTCATACGTTATAGAGATAAAATTCGTTTGACATACTGTAAAGCTTAGCAATGCTCTATAAAATTTTCCCGCTGAAATACAAGGCAAAAGGCTTTTAATATCTAAAGTAAAGCTTTAGATCTGTGTGATAACAATGAAGTATTGTTCAATACATTTTGTGTGATCTCGCAGCAACTGTTGGATAAACGAACTCTACACAAACAATTGTTAACATACATGTATTCCACATTTCTGAATGACAAACATTTTGTACAAATTCGTAGTATTTTACTGGAAAAATGTTTTCATTTGTTTGTATAAAGTATTTTTTTATTTTTTATAATGCATTTGAATATTTTTGTTTTTGTAGTGATTGTGTTTACAAAGTGCTGATAGAGTCATAATTGTATTTGAAGATTAAAATTATTCATATCAATTCAATCTACATAAATATGCAATTACGTTTTAAAATACACTACTTTTAGATGACAATAGAATGTGCTATTGTCCAGGTCATGATCACTAGAATAGGAAAATAAAAGAAACTAAAAACCCACTTGGTACTTTTTGTGCTATTATTTCTTAATTCCTTATGGTGGATACACGTACGTAAATACTCGATAAACTTGTTTAATCTGGAGCAAGTATCCATCCCAAATGTCAAGCCATCCCAAATGTTTGATTCCAAGTAAACATCTTTATACATGTAGCCGCGATGTTGTACATGTTTGAAAATAGCCATGCTCGGATGAAACATGCTCATCGAGTAGACACGTAAGTGTGTACCCACCATTGTAATTATTTCTAATTATTTTATTTTGCTGTCTATTCAGGTCTCGTCCTACACAGCGGTGTTCGTAGCAGGCCGTCAGATGTCGCGTCTCATCCGCCCACAACCGCACAAGAAATAACTTAATTATTAACTATTGTATAATACAATACACGATTCTATTTGATATACACTCGCTCAAACTAACAACAGCTGAAGCTTACTAAATAAAAAATGCTTGAATAATTTTTTAAACCATGTACAATCGCGGAAAACCGCGGTGTTTTACTTTTAGAGAAATAACTTTATTCCTTGCAACGAAACAAACTCCTCTGTGTGTATCTCTGACCGACCTTTTTTTGCACCGGCACATTAAAATGCTGCGTCGTCCCATTGGACATTGTTTGCGCATCAACTGTTGCTTGAATGTGTAAACGACTGTTGCTTTTAAGGAGGAACACCGCCATTTTCCCCGACTGTACTAGTGGGTTTCGACTGCAATGACACTTGAATTAATACAAGTTATTGTCTCTGCTTAGTGTAAGGGATGACAATATGTATTAATACAATGATCAGTGCAGTGAAGTTCTTGGCTATGGTTACGATTGGCTATGAAAATTAAATTTCATTTATAATTGCCACCTTTGGTGGTAGAAGTGAAGTTTGTTAGTTATTTTGAATGGTCGTTTGAGGAAAAACAGCCGCTAACAAGACCTATCACCATAAATCTAAAAAAAAAACATATTGTTTATCTATTTCCTAACTTCATTACAATTAACTATAATTTTTAAAAAAGACCAATTTTATTTAGATTAAGAAAAATTAAGTACACTGTTAAAATATCCTTTACACTAAAATTTGTTCGATCAAATGTTTTACATTATAATTGATGTTTGTTTAGTAAAGAATGGAATGAGAATAACTTCCAAAAGCCTTAAGCACATAACCGCAAAAGCGAACTGAACCGGAAACAAAACAAATCCATGATATTTTCCTATGAAATTTCACTTCATCTTCAGTTTCCTTTCGCGGTATGCTAAATAAAGGCGTATGTATGTCACTTGAACTTTTAAATCTGTAGCGTCTGTAAATAGCGTAGCTTGTAATCTTTGCTCAAATTAACTTATTCCGTTCATCTTGCACAACTACGGAGATGTGGGTAACGCACGATTGCGTTTATATCCTGTGCTCACTTTTAGATGTAACGCTTCAAATGCAAAAACTCTTCTATCTTTTTATAAGATTCAAACTTTATAACAGTTCGTGGTTAGCTGGGAGCGCATGTCTTCGTAGCTAGGTCCACAGGGGGTGGAGGAAAGTGCGCACAGGTCTGGTAAAAGCTCAAGGTCACTTGAACGACTCGCATTGTTCCGAGCCACCAAATTTGATTGTTTTCCCCTATACCTAAATTGTGTAATTCACAGCGTCTTGTATGAAATCCAGAGCTGCCATAAAGTTTGGATTTTACTATGGGTTCACATGACACAGTGTTCCAAAACCATATTGTTAATTCTTTCGTACTTCTAAGAAAAACTGTAGTTTAATTTTTTGGCTATGGCTCTTTCTTTTTGTTTGAATATTTGCGCAGTGTGAACCCGGTTACTGATTTCTTAAGGGAATACCCACGTATTAGCGCAAATACTTAACTAAGATAATCATGTCAACGAGGTGATCAAGTGATATTTAAGTAAAAGTATATACTTAAACAAGCATTTTACAAAATGCAATTAAAAGTGACTAGTTAAATATCTCAAACTATTTAGAAACAATAGACAATCCTCGGAATACTGTTTTAATAATTTTTGTTTAAAAAATATTAATGTTCCCACTACAAAAGTAAGGTTATAAACAATATTTTGTAAAAGCAGAGATAACATTTCGAACAGGTGTATCGGTAGTGGGAACCCACACTAAGAAACACTCTTAAGGGTCCGTTTAGATTAGAGAGAGCAGAGCAGATTTTTAAAATATATTATTTAGCTTTATATGGTTGAAACAAGATTTAATTTTACTTTGTCTTTTATCAAGAGCAAGCGTAAGTATGTTTCAATCGTATAAAGCTCAATTTTATTTACGATAAAAGTCTACTGTGCTCTCCGTCCCGTCTGTGTGCACGGACTCTTAATACTAACCTAACAATGAATAAATTGACTTGCCTTAACATTTTAATCTAATTCCCTAGGGCTTAGCCGCAATTTGTGATTTTGATGCCTTTAGTAGATGAATCCCAGCTTAGTAGAAAATTTTATAACTTAATAATTTTGTCCATCCGACTTATTGTTGGTTTTTGAGCCCAATATCCCTGTATAAAACACAATGCTATCTTTGTTTTGTCAAAGATAATGAGAGTGATGACGATATATCTTATACAGGGGTTATGGTCTCAGAAACCAACGATTAAAGAATAAACTAAGTTTAAAACTTTGTTATACAAAGTAAAAACCCGGTAAGACCATAACTCATTTGTGTTAGTTTTGAATGTAGTCAAACAAGGATATCTAGAACGATGAGAGAAGCGCTACTATCGCTGTTCTGTCAACCGTAAAACCTACTTGAGAATAGAAAATGTCATAAAAGAAAACATGACAGTTACACTTTTTGACATTGACAAGAGGGCAAAATCACCGTTTAAATTATATTGTTTTAATTTTATACAGAGATTTAGTCTTAAAAATCCACGGTGATTCAGATATCCTTGTCGGTCTATAACTCTTAAGTATTTTTGATGGATGGACGAACTAGTGTTTTAAACTACGACTGTAAATATTTTTCGTATCTAAATCTTAAATAGGTTATTCTATAACTCTCAACTTATTGAAATCTTTCATATTCACGTTTCTGCACCTTTTAATGTCTGATTGCTGTTTTCTGTGACGTAATGTCAAGCACATATTTGTTACCGTGAAATTCCACTGGTAACATTTTGCAACATATTGTCATCTGGCAATATGTTTACATAAAAGTGTTTTTGCCAGTGGAAATCCACCTTTAGTGTTACAGTGAGAGTATGTGACAATATTTTATGAGAATTTTAAGAGAAATATTTTTATGTATGAAATGATTTGTATATACGAATGTACCTGGTTAAAATGGGACAATGATGATTGTAACAAAATTTATATATATTGTATAACACAGCACGCCTAGATACAGTATGTCTAATGTCACGATATATCGAATCGAGTTTTAGATACACACCTATATTGAAAGCAATAACTGAACAAGCACATTGAATATATTTATAATAGTTGACGTTTAAAGCTGTATATATTTTTAATATAAAATTTAATAAATCTCTTTGTTTCATTGTGTATCCAAAATGTACTGTAACCGTGAATTTCAAATAACAAGGTTCGTTTTAATATTGCCATCTCTGCTTTTAGAATTGCCATGCCAGAAAATATTAATTAAAAAAAATCAGGTGCATGAGAATTTTACCGTAAAGATCACTACACAACTTTAGTTTCTCTACAAATTACAGTTTTAACGGTATTATTAAAATTGAAGGTGTGTAGCAGGCTTAACAAGATTAATTACCGTTGGTTGCTGAGACCAAAATCTCTATCATATCGTCATCCCCGTCATTGTCATTGACAAAACAGAGATCTTTATTTTTTAAACGTTGATTTTGGTCGTCTCAGAAACCCACGGTTGGATGTTTTCTTCCTCCTCCGATAAAACACTGAAAATTAATTCCTAATCGTGCTTTAATGATAAATTTTATCTTCAATACCAAGTATATAATCACAGTTGAGTTTAAATAAAAGGCAAAATGATATTACCGTATGTATTTATATTCTTACTTACATATATAAAACTTCGGAGCTAAAACATCTTTAATTAAAATATCTAATATTAATGTTTGTTATCATTTCAACAATAGTACTGATCAAAACTATGTCTGTTACAAAAATAATTTTCATTTACAATCGGAAATAAATAAATGGTCTTATAACTATTATATCGTATTGGCCTATTTATAAGCAAATAAGATTTTTTTTTTTACTAAATTATGCATGACTTAATTGACGATTACTGAAATGCAATCAAATCTTACGCAAATTAAAAAGTTTAAAAACGTAGTGTAAATAACATTAATAAAATGTGAATTATTTACAATTTATATAATTATATATAGATACAGAATAAATAATTTACTACCACACGTATAATTTAAAAGACGAGTTAGCATAAACAATTAAATGTACGACATATTTGACTTATAGACAACATTTAAAAATTATAATTTTTAAGATTACTGTTTAAGAACGATTTTTTAACTATCACCATTTGCAAGTAACTTCCCATTTAACTTGTTATTGACTCACTATTGATTTGTTTTTTTTATTTTATTTTTAATAATTTAACGGTTATTTCACAGAAAGAAATCAACAAAGTAACAATTTCATAATTTTAAAGACCACCATACGCGATAAAAAGCTAGAAATGCTTTTTACTAATTAATAATTTAAAAAAAATTTAGTTTAATGTTTTCATGCTAGATCTAAAAAAAAGTTTTTTTAGTCATAACGTATTTTATGCTCTATTTTGTACTGTACAAAGCGAGCGAGTGTTAAAAACTTAAATAATTTTGTCATATTTCTGCCAAGATTATTAAATTGGACGGCGAAGCGGTGCTTTTTTTATTGAATTGAAGCTTAACAAGGCTTTAATAATATCTACTATTATCCTTAAATGAAGCTTTAATGTGGTCCATCAAAAAATGTTAAACAAGGTTATTATCACCCCCCCATTTATTGTGTCATATCGCAGGCAAATCTGGTGAACATCAAAGTGTTTAAATACATATAAAATTGAACAATTTAAGGCAGTGACCACATATAAATATCGCAACACGTAAACACGTAAAAGTGGTTTCGGCGTTACAAGTATAGCTAAAACATCCTAAAATTACTCTCAAGTATTCAGTACCATTGTGGTAATATTAATATTTTATTCAAAAATATATTCTATAAAAAGTAAATTTGTGACGACAGAATTTAAGTAATTAAATATGCTAATATTTTTAATGTACATGATTGTATCGGACTAGCCATGGATGTAATATACTATATTTTTCACAGCTAATTACTCTATGTATTATATAGCAGTTTATTTTTTTATATATATCTGTATATATTTTATTATACATATTGGAATCAAAATCTAACTATGATTTTAGATAGTCTATGCTTTTTCATTTATAAAATTCATTAATAGCAAATGAAACGGAATTATTTTTTCCTTGCTCAATAGATTCTTCAATTTAATTATTAGTTTAAAAAAAATAAAGCTTTGGCGTTAATTTTAGACGATCTCGTTAAGTCGACACTAAAAAAGCCCTTTGACAGCTGTCAAATTGTAACAACTAACTGACAGATGTCAAAACAGAAAAATGTACATTGTTTAATTAAGTGATTATTTCGATTAGGTTTGTGTGGTGTTAAAAATTAGAATGAACCTAACATATGCCTCATTAGTTAACAGTTATACCTATTCGGGGCAATTTGAAACTTCGACAGATTTTTATCGATTTTTTCTAAATCGATTCATTTAAATTTAAAATTAATTAATTTTTAATTTAATTTTAATCGATTTAGTTTATCCTCTTCCTGCCATACTCAGAGTCACTATTGAGGAAATCTCTTTAGATTTAGTAAGTAAAATCCACACTGAGCGACTGTTTAGGTTACCATTAAACGATTAATATGATTTTAAATTGTGTGTTCACTGGAACTCGTCATCGGAGCTGAGGAGTGTGGTCTTCTCGTGGTTGGCGTGGCTGATGGTGGCTACGCGCTGCGGCGGCCGGGGCGCCAGCGCCGCGCCCTCCTCCCCGCACCGCTTGCCTACACCCGCGCTGCGCATCACTGTACCACGCACAAGGCACATGTCACAAAATATATTAGAATAAAATCAACCATACTGTCTAACTCAAAGTCGGTTAATGGTCAGTTAAGCAGTTCCTTAGTGTAAAATGTGTCATAAGCTAAAAGACATTTTGGATGGACATTTTCCTGTCATGTTGGTCTGAGTCCTAACTTAATGAGTTGGTCCTTTTAAGGGTGTGTTGGTCTTTCCCTCGTATAACGTTAAAAAGTTTCGTTTTAAGATCCACATAACAGAAAAATACTTTAATAAGTATACCATTTGTGAATAGTAGTACATAGTACATTACAGTAAATAAAACGTTAGTGTCCATGTAGAAAAAATTGTGCTGAAGTTATATTTCTAAATTTGTCTGTGTGTTTAACAAAGCATTGTGTATATAATATATAAATTGTATCTGTGTTCAAGTCAAAAATATAACGAATGCAATGTGTAAATTTAATTAATTTTACATAAAATGATTTAACGTAATGATTACTCGTTAAATACGTTAAACAAACGACACACGTTAAATAATTCAAATTTAAAATCCTAAATGTGTAAAAAAACACTCATGCAATTAAAATTTCTTGTTTAAATTAACAAAAATAACGCATGCTATTGTTAATCAAAGACATTTTGTGTGAATTAGAACGATTAATATGAACAGACTTGAAATGAGATTCGTTTTATAACTTTAACCCATTAAAATATTTTTTATAACATTTTTAAACCATGATAAATATGTATTATTAAAGTTGTAATTTTAAACCTTACTAATGTCTTTCTATCTCGCTTATATTATAAATGGGAATGTTTGGATGGATGGATGTTTGTTACGAGATATCTCTAGAACAGTTGCATGGATCTCTATTAAATTTGGCACAGATGTAGAACATAGCCTGGAAAAACACATAGGCTACTTTTTTTAATTCGGACGGAGTCGTGTACAACAGCTAGTCAATCATAAATTAGCACACAATCAATGTACTAATTAATTATTAAGTAAAAATACATAAATACAAACAATGTAGGCATTCCAGCAAATAAAATAAAGAAGCGAATTCATTGGGGTAATTACACTTACCTGAATGATGACGTCACGATTTAGTTAATCAAAGTAAAATACAGCAGAGTCGTTTTATTGTTAGCGAAAAGGGCAAAAATACAAAGATAAAATTAATCTATAGTCGTAATGAAACAATATCCATCTTAAACTAAGTTTATCTTCAATAACAAAATCGTAATCTTAGTTTAAACGCCCGTTTGGGCAAAGCGCGACTTATTTTAAACCTAGTTTATTAACAAGTATAAAAAAGAATTAATAACGCGTAAATTACAAAGCATTATAAACGTGGAGTGTGAAATTTAATTTAAGTTAATCTCCCAAAATAACGTCAATTTTTTTTACTATTTTTTTTTGTAATATATGCAATTAAAAAAAAAGAAAAACATATTTTGTCTTTTACTTAAAATAGTTCTCATTTTATTCAAACCTCCACGGTTATAAAACATTTACTTGTCTAGATTTCTCTAAAAAAAAACAAAGTCACCGACGTAAATCGGTCTTTGGCAATTTAAAACTGTACATTTCGGTGGACAACAGCTGGTAAGAATGTAATGCGTTTTTTTTAATAATCGAAAAATACTATTTAGAAGAAAAAAAAAATACTTATTAATTACAAATTACTAGAATTTAGCCTAGCATTTACTAAAAGGATCATATCCACTACTTACTTAAAAGAAATCAAGAGAATGTACAGATTTAAGAAGAAAAACGAAAAAAAAAAATCACAGAAATAAAATAATTTACAATCTCCACAACACATATATTGGCATAAGGTACAAAAATAAAAAAAATCAAACTGTCTTATAACTTTAATGATTAGTCCGAGTATAGATAAAAAAAAATTATAGATGACTATCAAAAAAAAAATTTTTTTTTTGTCAAAACACAAAAGCAATAATTTTTTTTCCTATTTTTTTTTTGTCATTATGCAAATCGGACTAGTCAAAACATCAAAAAAATTAACAAAATTCACAAACATATAGTGAAAAAATTAAAATCCGAAGAGCAAAATATCAGAAAACTTTGTTGCAAAATTTTTTTTATGTATTAATTTTTAATATTATTTACTTTCATATATAATATCGAATTTTTATATAATATTTAAATATACTTTATATCAATCGTGTTATAATAACCTAATGTAAAATAAAACAAATATGTCAAACGTAAGCTTATAAATTTATCCATACGAAAATAGTAAAATGACTGATTATTTAATCTTTATAATTTTTTTTTTTGTTATTTTCTATATCTTTTTGTATTTTTTTTTTATTTCAAGCTCATTAAACCTGTAGAAAGATATTTTAGTCCAGTCATTTAAGCTTAAATTAGGTAAGAATCTCGGAATTCGAGATACCCAGCTGTAAGTCTGTAAATACTTGTATATTGACACCCTAAATGTTGTCTCAAAACCTACATATGGTAGGGTGTAAGCAACCATTAAATTTCAAGGTCAAAGGTCACAAAAATCGGTTTTTCGCGCTTTTTTTGGCAATATCTCATTTCCTATGTGTTTTTTGCTATTTGTATCTCTTATCAATATTGTAGAATACAAAATTCTCTACAAATTTTGTTGAAAAATTTTTTTTATACGGTGAACCGTTTTCGAGATAGAGGGCGGAGAGCGCGCGGTCACAGCATCACTTCAGCCTCCGGTCGAAAACGCGCCGTATAGTTGATGAACTATCAATAAATCAATTATTATAAATATTTGTCAAATTAATTAATTACTGACAAATTTGGATGAACTAGCTGCAGCATTTGAGGAAGAAAATTGTTCGGCCCAGAAATTATTAGAGAGTGGAACTCAAACCTTATTGGCAGTCTATAATGCTCCGAAATCTGTGAAAAGTCTCGATCATCTTCGTTACATGCATTACGTCAAGTCTACAAAACTTAATAAACCTGTGCAGCTTTCAAATATTCCACCAACAAGTGCAGCTGCTCATCAACATTTCAACCGTGTATTTTATCAAGTTCAAACTTGGTTAGGACATGATTTGGAACCCCAGGTATGGGGTTGGGCAATGCGAAACGATTTTCTGGAGCCTATCATGACAATTTTACCACCTGCTCCAGAAGATTTGCTAAATACAATTTTCTGCAACTGCAAGAGTGGCTGTGGTTCGCGATACCGATGCAGGAAAGCGGGCTTGCAATGCTCTTTAACTTGTGGCCAATGTAATGGGCAAGCTTGTCTCAATGCTCTACCATATCAGAGCGACATATAATTCCTATATTTTCATTAACAATTCTGCAATTACATGGGCAGGTAAGTGTTGTTAAATAAATTAATACTGAATAAAAAGTGGATAAGTTAGGAAAAAATGATAAAGTAGGATATAGTAGTTAATAAAAAATTGACAAATATTTATAATAATTGATTTATTGATAGTTCATCAACTATATGGCGCGTTTTCGACCGGAGGCTGAAGTGATGCTGTGACCGCGCGCTCTCCGCCCTCTATCTCGAAAACGGTTCACCGTATAAAAAAAAATTCTTCAACAAAATTTGTAGAGAATTTTGTATTCTACAATATTGATAAGAAATACAAATAGCAAAATACCCATAGGAAATGAGATATTTCCAAAAAAAGCGCAAAAAACCGATTTTTGTATACCTTTGACCTTGAAATTTAATAGTTGCTTACACCCTACCATATGTAGGTTTTGAGACAACTTTTAGGGTGTCAATGTACAAGTATTTACAGACTTACAGCTGGGTATCTCGAATTCCGAGGTGAACTTACTAAAATGACTGGACTATTTTGTAAATTTAAAATTAATCGATTTGAAATGTTTAAATTCTCTTTAAAGTTTAATATTTTTTTTTAAATGTGTAAACAATTTTCTGTTAGTGATGTAACCATGCTCGGAGGGTTATGCAACTGGCAACAAACGATATTTTTTTATTTCATGTCTATGGTCCAAGTTACTCTATGGTTGAAGTTACTCTATGGTCCATGTGACTATGGTTGATGAAGGCAAGTGTTACAAGTTGCATCATGGCGTATAATATCGTAACATGTACACAATGCACAGACAGACAGACAGACAGACAGCAATGCGCTTCATGCAGAGCACAGCTATGGAGCTTATAATTTCTCATAAGGCAGATGTGATGTGACATCTGAAAGAAAATTAAATCAAAAATAAAAATACCGCGCAATATTTTTTCGCTTCCAAAAACAAATTAAAATAGAAAAAAATTTGGAAAAATATACGCCTAAATTACTTTTTTTACTTATAAAAAAACCTTTTAGTAGCTGTAATCAAAATAGATACCATTACTAGCGAAAATTACCTATAATTTGTTCCAATATTTGGCAAATAAAAATAGATCAGGCAGCGAATGACATGCGCATACATACAAACAGACATACAACTCACCAGAACTGTATTGCGTGTACTGCTGGTATTGCGGGTGGAAATTATGAAAAGCGTCTGTCATAATGTCCTTCGGGTTCATTGTCTCCTGGAAACACATAAAAATTATATTACATGGCTTATATCTCATAAAATACTACTAAAATAAAGAATTTATAGTTTTACAGGTACAATCGGAGAATCCGGCAGTATTGCACTTTAAAACTTACAGTAGTTTGAACGTTTTGTATACATTGAAACGACGACGTTTAAAAATAACCAACAAATGACCATAGGACTAAGTTATTAAATGTGTATCAAATAAGCAACGTTTCAGCAACTCATTGCTACCTAATTGGTTATTTGTATCAGATTGTCTCACTATAAGAAATAGAGCAATTTTTCTGTAAGTGGAACACCTCGAATTTACACGACTGTACAATAGTTTCTATTGGTGATACATAAAAGTTTCAAAGTCTTGAATGTTCTTTACGCCTTGAAAAATTAAGAATCGGTTTTTTAGCCAAAGGAGACCTTTGTAATGGTATCAGACGGTGAGCAGTACAGAAGTACCTTGAGGCTGGAGGATATGGACTGCATGGTGACGGAGCGGTGCGGGTCTCTGTGCGGGGCGTACACTGCGGCGGGGAAGGCGTAGCGCAGCGCCACGGCCGCCGCCAGCATCTCGATGCAGATGAGGAAGTTCTGGTAGCCCGCAGACACTGTGCCCGCCGTCGTCGGCACACCGCTCGCGTCCACCAGCGGGGAGATCACCTCCGCCTTCTCCAGGATGGCGAGACCCACGCCTGAATTACACACCTCACATTTTAACACTATGACGTACATATTTAATATAAATAAATTTTAAAATTTATCATTATTACTGCACTATTTAAGAGTTTTGAATACACAGATTATTAAAAAGCTTAATCGTTGTTTTCTGAAAACAAAATCCCCGTATAAAACATATCGTCATCCCTGTACATAATATTACACAAACAATACATTATACACAAGGACACCCAAAATCTTTAAAGTTTTAAAGTTTTCTTATTCTTCTTTCTGAAAAGTTCTGAAACATTTCTCATATACTAACCTTGCCAGAAAGACAGAAAGATGACAGACTTGACGGTGAAGAACTTGAGTACAGGATCGAATGGTTTGAGCATCTCCCTGGTGGCGCCGAGGAAGAGGAAGAGGCTGTACAGCGCGAGGCTGACAGAGAAGTTGTACACGATCGTGATGTACAAGTAGCCGCCGTTGGGGCTCCAGTCACCATCGTGGTAGTGCCCCGCCGACTGGTGACAACAAAATTTATTAATTTAGAAATAAACACCAAGTTTTTATCATAGTACATTCGTTGTCATATTATATACTATGCAGACGAACCGCTAGGAATTAAAAAATCTAGCAATCAATATAGCCTATGTCATGGGGATAGAGTAGCATCCCAACGGTAATTTTTTTTTAAATCGGTTTATTAATTTCGGAGTCTATTCAATGTAAACAAACAAACAATCAAATCTTGCCTCTTTATAATATTAGTACAGAGAAAACATTCCGAGAGGCTCAATGGATCTCTATGAAATTTGGCATAGATGAAGAACATAGTCTGGAAGAACACACTAATAAAGTTTTTTTTATATCGCGCGAACGAATTCACAGTCGGCAGCTAGTATACTATAAAGAAATCTTATAATTTCCCAGAGTAAATGACAAACATATAAACCGCTGTCTATATTCACATATTCATTATGATAACATATCGCACATTTCTGTTTGTAGTAAAGTAATAATATATAAGTAAAAGATAAGACAAATTACCTAGAAATACCATGTCACATTATAAGAAATATATCTTACTAATAATTTGTAATAAATCTTACTAATATTATAAATACGAATGTTTATGAAATTTGTCTCAGATGTAGAACAGAGTCTGGAAGAACACATAGACTACTTATAAAGTTTTTAATAAATACCGCGCTGACGGAGTCGCGGACGACAGCTAATGATGTATACATAGAAATACATAACTATCGAAATACATAAAAACTGTATTTTATTTGGTAACAAAAGTATAAAAATCAATCATTAATAATACGCAAATAAATCAATTACATTTCTAATTTGGAATCATTGCATAGATAACAATGTTTATGTTTGTATCAGCTTATATCAAAATTGAAATAAAAAAATGTAATTTTTGTTGCGTCATTCATAACTCATTTTAGACAACAGAATGTAGACATATTAAAATGACTAATTCCAACCTTGAAGAAATAAAACTTCAGACTTTCGAAGCATAATAAACAAAAATATTTTATTTTATTTTAATTTTTAGATAATTGCAAGACCTAAGATTTTTAATTGACTTCAAAATAGTAAACAAAATCTACAAGTAAATTCGTAATGATGCTTCTAATAGAATCTAATTAAACTTCAATATAAGTATCAAGATGATTCATTACCACTAAAGTAGTTAATTACTTAAGCGTATCTCCTAACAAGACTAATAGAATACATAATACAGTATATAATGTACAGTGATGGCAGGTGAGTACGTGATATAACAAGTTACATCGGCTGCTAATTATCGATCAACTTGCCAACTTTACGTAATATACATAGTAAGCAAGTAAGCAAGCCATATATGTTCAATGTCGTAATGTTACCTGAACTAGCATTTAGTAGATTTACTATTTACTTGGATTATCCCAACTATAGATTTAGACTATCGAAATCGTAAATAAAAGATGCTAACGTAAATTCTTCTGTCCAATTATGACATCAAAAGCCATTGATAATATTGTAGCTGAAGTAATACTTCTACATTGGACAATATCAGTGGACTTAGCACGAATATTTGTGAAAGTTGCCTTAGTATCGTCATCGTCAATTATGTCACAATTACGATACGATGGCGATTGTAACAAATATTCGTGCTAGGCCCACTGGTGGGATTCCGGATAATGGATAGTAGTTGTTATAAATGATTTCAGATATCTTGGCGACTCTTAACTTTTAAAGAGGCGTTGTACAAAACACAATTTTAGGTGTACAGCGTGCCAGTGACTTTGAGTCTTTAATGCCCGAATACTGAAACGTCACTTAAATATGTAAGAGCGTCTTAAATTATAAGACCACGCTTAAACTCCAATATGCAATTTTCGTAAGTCAGTTAAAGACGCATCTCAACTTTGATGCCAATCAAATCGTACCATGCTTAAAGGCCACTCAATATCACATTTCTTATACTGGATCGTCACTCAACGACATTTTGCTGTCAAAAGAACTGTCATGTCGACTTAAGTACGCCAACAATTTAAGAGTGGTCGCGGGCTATCTTAAAAGTGAAAATCTAAGGTGTTAACATGTCTGCTTCATCATTATCATCGCATTCGGACAAATAAAATTCTCATGTCACAATGTTCGTTCCCGTACTCCTCCGAAATGGTTTGACCGATTCTCATGAAATTTTGTGACCATATTCAGTAGGTCTGAGAATCGGTCAAAATCTATTACTCATACCCCTATAAAGTTTTTTTTAACTGCGCGCGAACGGAGTCGCGGGCGACAGCTAGTATTTATATAAAAATGCCGACTGAACGAGAATATATCGAAATCGTAAATAGGTTTGTAGCGACATCTGTCTGCGCCCGCTTAAACTGCTTAAAAAGTGTCTTGATGATATTATGATTTATTAAAATTTTATTAATTTAAACTTGTCAAAACATAACGCCAGATGCTTTCCATTCTACAAAAGTATGGTCAAATTTTTTAATTTTTTTTTATTTAAAAATACTTTAAACAGAAAGGATATTTTTTAACAACCTTCTTTGATTTTTGATTATTTAGTATTTTTATTTTAATTTTCTTTACTATTTGGGAATGAACACGTCTTACAACTATAGGTTGTCCAAGCCATGCTGCGTGAAACGGATACGTAAAGTGAATTTTAAGAAAACGTAATCGAGAACAAGTATTTTTTATACACTCTTTGACCGAAAACAAAGGATGTTGCCTACTTACGGAATCACGCGCTTACATGTCTTGATTTGCGTTTGAGTATTCCACTTAAGTTTTGACGTCTGTTAAATTGTAAGCAATGCTTACGAAACGAGATATTTAAGTAACGTTTCAGTATTCGGGTATAAGACATTGAAAAGACTAATATCAAAAATGGCAATTCAAATAAGATCCCAGCTTGTGAAAGGTTCACAACAATAGCCAAAAAATGGATTTGAATACACCATCATGAGATCGTATCCGTACGTAATCATTAAGATATTGACACTTCGATGGCCACAAATTTTTATGAAGTATAAATTAGTCTAGATAACGGATTCAATCCGTCATCCAATATACATTGTCTGAGATGATTTACCTGTAAGAATATAATGATGAATGCGCAGAGCGGCTTGATGAGACAGAACTGTAGCGTGGCCTGCTTGCAGAAGCGCAGGAAGCCTATGGTGTAGGTGGCACCGCTAAGACAGCAGGTGCCGTTGACGCACGAGGCGCGCACCGGCCGCCCGCGCAGCTCTGACATTATGTTGCCCTCACCACCTAGGTACTCGTAGCACAGCGATAGGAAGCTATAGATCACGAACGCTGCAATACAAACAAATAATCATATTTATTTAGGGGTAGAAATAATTAAATAAAGTTACTAAAAGGTAACAGAGGACATAAAACATATAAGGTAACAGAGGTCAGAGGACATAAAAATTTGGTAACATTTATTTTTTAATATCAATCGTTATATTATCTCATCTACTTTGATTGGAGAAAAAATAAAGCTAATCTAGAAAGTAAATAAAAAATCTGTGTTATTTTAACTTTCGCACTGCTGTTGTTGTTTCTATTTCTCAAGTACGGTGTTTCAGCATAGATTTAGCTTGGTGTTAAATCTTTCTATATTTTTACAAATGCTATTTTCTTAGCAAATGTTAATTAGAAGAATATATTAATCTTTTTATAAATCCTTTACGAATTATTTCAAGCTACTGAGATTCACTACATCACAAATTTTAATTTAATCAAGAGACAGAACAAATAGAACTTTATGATAAATGATACCACTTTGGACATTAAAATTTTGCGTAGCAACGCATTCTATTGTTGCCTTCAAACAGTACGACGGTTGGTCTCATTAAGGTGATCATTAATTACACTGGTCTACAGTGGTTTTGTTGCAGTAGATATGACAATTATTTTGTGTCCATTTATGCACACAATTCATTAAACTATCAATAATTTTGTTAGATTTGTTCTGATTTTTTTAAAATCTTTATTTTAATTTTACATTACAAAAATCAAAAAACGAGAAATAAAATAACATCAGAAATATTTTGAGAAATTAGGATACATCGAAGTAAAAAAAAAAGGAAAATGTAGAAAATATATTTTATATTTCCATAAAACGCCTTTTATGAGCTTTTTTTTATATATTTTTTTAGGGAACAATCTCTTTTCAAAGACCAACAGTAATCTGGTTATTTTATACTAGCTGTCGACCGAGACTACGACCGCATGGTTTAAAAAAAAAGTTAAGTAGCCTATGTATTTTACATCTGTGCCAGATTTAATTAAAGATCCGTTGAACCGATCTGGTGTTCTAACAAACATCCATCCATCAATACATTCAAAGTTTCGCATTTATAACAGTAAGTTTTGAAATAACATATTTATGTTTATAATACCTATCGGAAACAACATAAGCAACTATATTTTAAGAGTTACATTGTGATATAATTATTCGCTTATATGTCCGAGATACGATTAAAAAAATGTAAATGCAATGGTGAAGAAACATCGAGAAATCTTAGTCTTCTAAATGTTTTTTATAAACCAGTGTAACCGGATCATTAAGGTCGGAAGGACATCGCATACGTCGCCTAGCAATTTGCTAAAAATATACGAACGTGAAAAAATATACACACTTAAATAAATTGTGGAAGTAGTAGTTAGTATTTTTAAATGTCTATCGAAATATGTATCATCATTATCAGCTAAGGCAGTAAAGTCGTGGGTGGACCTGCGAGTGATCAAGTAAATTTCTTCACGTCGTTCTACTATGAGCTTTTTGCGTCTGACATTCTTAAGATCGCCAATATAATTTTAATGGCCTTGAAGGAAACTGAAAGAAAATATGTATTGTAAGATATTTGATGCAAAAGTATTTTAAAAGAATTAAACTAACAGCGAAATAATGAATTTAACTCTACTTCATAATAATCCTCGCTGTAGTATAAACTTAAACCGAACGTAAGTAAACAAAAATGTCAGACGTTCCGCAATGACGGATGGAAAGAGACTGCCTCGAGCAGCAGCGCATACTTCCTTATAAAACCTTTTGTGAGACTACCTCCTAACACGGCCTCTCCTGACTGGAGGACGTCCTCGTCCTCCTGTACTTCTTTGCAACTTTGCGAACCATAGGCACGACGTAACAACATAGTGAACCATAGGCACGACGTTTGCATAGTTCGTTTACAACAACATAGTGAACCATAGGCACGGCGTTTGCATAGTTCGTTTACAACAACATAGTGAACCATAGGCACGACGTTTGCATAGTTCATCTACACAAATGACTTCAGCACATGACATAGGCACGACGTTCGCATATCATGTGTCATCTACATGTGCATAACATAGGCACGACGTTCGCTTATTACACACATGTCAGATACATAACTACTCGTATAACATAGGCACGACGTTCGCTTATTATACGCAAGTAGTATCACACAATCGTTCGTATAACATAGGCACGACGTTTGCGTGTCATACGAACATAAGATGTCTCACCGTTAAAAAAAAAAAGCAGAGCATGTCTCGGGAGTCCACTCCCCTCACCGTGGCACCATATAAGGCAAGCGTCCCGCAGTCCGTCCTCTACATGATATTAATGGCAACCCCCAGTTTGTCAGTCCTGAAAATACCCTAGAAGCATCTCTTGATACAGAACGTCTCACATTCCGTTCACAATCTCACTTCTGCAGTTGGGTATCCCGCAGTCTACGCAACGCAGAGCATCTCGACAATACATGGACAAAGCAAACTGAACTAATAAAGGCATCAATGACTATTATGACATAATGACATACGTCTGACTCAGGTAATGGCTTAACACGCTCAGCGCAACCGACTGGCCTTACAAGTTTACTTTAAAATGAAAAAATCATGTTGGCATGTAACGTGTTAAATCTTGCCACGACTCGGCCTTACCTGACCCTCACTCATAAACTGATCGAGGTATTCAATTTCAGTCTTTAGTAAAGAACACATCTTTAAATTAAATGAAAAGTCTGATGTTGACTTATTTGGCATCAAAACTTGAAATATAAAAATATTGGTTCAATCTTACCGCAGTACAAATTGAATAGATCGCGTCGACAATCCTGTCTGCTATGAAATACACAGACAGCGCGTGAGCCTCACTACTCACATATTCCCATGCAGAATACACGGCTTAGGCCACGCTACCTATGTTTTTCGAACACTGGTACGATTCTGATTTCGACTCAACTTACTGCGACTACAACGATTATCACGGTAACGATCTGACATTTTTCTCTTTGCATTTATTAGGTCCTTACATATGAAATTGGCGTTTTGTATGGGAGGAACAAAAAGTCGAATATTTTTTAATATAATATATTTAATTAATCAAAGTATGAACCATTATTTTCTATGCACTTTTGCCATCTCACAGGTAGTTCATTGATCCCTTTACTAAAAAAACCAGTCGGACGGGAATCAATAAAATCTTTGAAGGCGATTTGGACTGCCCCATCGGAGTTGAATTTTTTCCCTTTGGAAGAAGTTATCCAAATTTCGAAAAAAATGGTAATCTGTTGGAGCAAGGTCCGGGGAGTACGGAGGATGTCTTAGACTTTCCAATTGAAGCTCTTCTAATTTAGTAGCCGTCTGTTGCGCAGTGTGTGGTCTAGCGTTGTCGTGAAGTAGCAGTGGCGTGGAGCGATTGACCAGCCTAGGTTGTTTAGCCGCTAGCTTTTCCATCATGGTTTGCAATTGCTGACAATAGACATCAGCCGTAATAGTCTGGCCAGATTTCAGAAAACTGTAATGAACAATACCGGCACTAGTCCACCAAACGCTTACAAGTAACTTTTTTGGGGTTAATTTTCGCTTGGGGCAGGATTTGGCTGGCTGGCCAGGATCCAACCATTGCGCTGAGCGCTTCCGATTATCGTAAAGAACCCATTTTTCATCACAGGTAATGATTCGGTTTAAAATACCTTCATTATTGTGCCGGTTTAGTAATGTAACGCAACAGTCGACGCGCGTTTGCCGGTTTGCTTCAGTCAATTCGTGAGGTACCCACCTTTCAAGCTTTTTAATCTTCCCAATTTGCTTCAAGTGAATTAAAACAGTTTTATCACTAACATCGCAGCCTGCAGCTAACTCGGACGTGGTTTGCGATGGATCCGCTTCCACAATAGCCTTCAACTCTTCATTATCAACTTGAGTCTCAGGCCGTCCACGGGGCTTGTTCTGCAGATCGAAATTTCCAGAACGAAAACGTTGGAACCAAAAACGAACTGTGTTTTCTTTTGCAACACGACCGCCATACACATCATTCACCCTTCGAGTCGTTTTCGCAGCACTAGTGCCACGGCGGAACTCGTACTCATAAATAATGCGATATTTTAAGTTTTCCATTTTGTAAAATGAGTGACGCAAACAGAAAAAAACTGAAGAAAAAAAACAAATGAATGACGGTCATCGAACCACAAATACATGAGTCTATAGCTGTACAAATTTGAATTTGGAATTCCTTACCAAAGAGGAGAAATTCGTGATTAAAGTGGCCAGTACGAAAAACGCCAATTTCATATGTAAGGACCTAATATTTTCACGAAAATGCAAACACAAACACAGAGTGAGCAAAGTGGATAGAATCACGCGGATCCTATCCCACTTCTGATGTAAGATATTTGATGCAAAAGTATTTTAAAAGAATTAAACTAACAGCGAAATAATGAATTTAACTCTACTTCATAATAATCCTCGCTGTAGTATAAACTTAAACCGAACGTAAGTAAACAAAAATGTCAGACGTTCCGCAATGACGGATGGAAAGAGACTGCCTCGAGCAGCAGCGCATACTTCCTTATAAAACCTTTTGTGAGACTACCTCCTAACAGTATATTACTTTGTAAAAACGTTGGTGTATATTACCTTCATAGCAATCTCTGACGGTAAAGAAATAGACATAATAAGAGTCTCCGTTGAAGAAGAGCAGCGAGATCCAGCTGTAGCAGCCATAGATCGGTACGATGAATAGAATGCGCACAATCCAACGCTGCTCCGACGGATTCGTATACCAGCGCAAGTGTTGGTAAATCTGCAATGGATAGAGAATTATATAAGTACACGGAATAAAAGAAAGTCAGCTTGACTAAAAGAAATTGTTTCAATTGAGTTTAGGTAACCTAGAATGTACTGTAAGATGTTCCGATATAAAAAGACGGTTGAAGGAAAAACCCCACCCAAAACAATTCTTATTTAAAATAAACTTTGTCCATGAAAGTGGAGGCTGAGATAATAAGTGACCGAGAGCCAAGTTAGTTTAGCCTGAACTTATTATAGAGTAGCCCAGGTCAAGGCTCTTTCGAGGAAGCCTCGACTGAGGCTGCATCTATTACTTAATAACTTAAATATATAAAACGGAAAAAGTATAACATAGTGTTGTAATAGTCTAATAGGATAGGTTTTTACGTGTTTACTCTTAATTTTATAAAAAATATTTGAGTGTTAAAGTTTTTGTATTTATTACAGGTACTTTAACATTTTTCTTTCAAAATATTTTATTAGACCCTTAGATATGGAGACGGAATTAATTTTGCAAAAAATCACATAAAATACGCTACAAACGTTACCGGGTTCGGCTTTGCTCGTAAATGTTTAACATTTGTACGGAAGGTAAACGCACCAATGTGAGGTTGTAAAACAGTCGTTGACCACTGTCACTCCTTATTACATACCAAGCCTACCGTTATTACATGTATCAAAAAACTACATATAACATGATCTATTACATTTAAAAAAATATTAAAACACGCTCATTCCGTAGGGACATTAGTATTTTGTTGATTTTTAAAAGCTATTGAACTTTCTATACTAGATTTACCTAGCATGATTACCTTAAGAATATTGCATACGTAGCTATAAAGCGGCTCTGTTTAAGATGTAATAATGACGTCATTCCACAAGGTCAAATGGACACAGACATTTAAGTAGATCTGGTAACAGTTGAACAAACACTAAAGGTATCGTATCGACAACTGCTTACTTCACACGAACACGTGAGTGAAAGCAACTACAATGAATTATTCACACAATTACGCACAAACAAAAAAAAACGTGGAAGCTTGGACTTCTACAGCCGAAACATACAAAAACGTGCTGTTATCTCAGTATTTAAGTTGAATACACTATGTCCAAGAGGTACGGCAGTGGAAACCCACGGGTAGTCATGAGAACAAAGATGCTTCGACATTAATAATATTACATACTGGAAGGTAGCCTGTGAAGGTATGTCTGTGAGAGTAACTTGAGGCATAACTTTTTATTTTGCGCTGAAAAAAAGCCGCGTGCAACTGCTAGTCCAATATAAAGAAATATCTGTATCCCATATGCGTTTTGGTAAATATGTCAACAAATTTTACTGTTTTCATTTATTTCATACACGCATCAATGTAATAAAACAATGAAAATATTTTTACACAGCAGAATTAAAACATAAATTCCCACATTACTGTTCTCGACTTATTTACTTTGTTTGAATGTCAGCATTTACTTCCAACTTTTTTCCTTAAAACTGGTTACAACATAAGCTTGCTCATAATATGACTCAAACGAACACCGCTACTCTGAACTGCGCTTACAACTCATCAAATTATTAAAAGCAATAATCTTCATATTGATGTAATATTGTGACGGCACAAGCATGCTACTGTGGGTTACCTCTGTTAAAACAAACATATAAAGATATTTTGTCATCCCTCTGAACGTCTTTGGAAAAACAGAGACAAATGCTAAGAAAGTCAAATTTTAAAAGTACCTAACTAAAACTCAAAAACTACTCAATGGATTTTTAGCCGACTTCAAAAAGAAGGAGGTTATCAATTCGATTGTATTTTTTTTTATGTGTGTTACCGCGAAACTCCGCCCCTGGTGGTCCGATTTCGATAAAGAATATTTTGTACAAATAAAAATTAGACTAATTCATGTAGAAAATAGGATCATTCAACTGTCTAAGATTTAAGGAAAGTCAATTAAAAGTATGTAGGATATTATAGCCTGTTATGTACTACAAATTTGTAAATTACATTATTTACATATAGTATTGTTTATCGTATCTTGAAAAATAAATCTGCAGTTATGCGTTTATAGACATTCGTTATGTCAGGTATGAATAGGTATGAATATATTGAGATGTCTGAGTGTTCGTATTTACCCCGTTAATTGAACCAAGGCATTCAATATCCCACGAATCGTAAATTTGAAAATCCAGTTAGTTTTTGAGTCAAAAATGGCCATATTATGTTTTTTGAGTAAAAAGATTTTAAACTTTTTATAACAAAATTTAAAATATAAATTGATTAATATTAAAGCTCGTATATGCTATATGCACGTAACATTATATTTATCAATGTCATGAAATCTTAAAAGCCATGGTCACCCTAACCGCTATGGCTATTAGAAGAAAGTTGAAAATATTGCGGTCACAGAGAATTTTCCATATGAGCCATTTTATTGAATGTCTCAGACCGAGTTAAGCAATTTTGTATTAACGTAACAGTAACAATTGACTTTTTCCTTTTAAAATAATATCCCAATTTTTTTTTTTATATTTTTCATTTAATTTACGAAACATAAGTGAATCAAATTAATTCTATAAAATCTCAACAATACCACTCATATTCTTTGCCAAATTACTAGGTTTCCTGTCTTTATTGATCCAAATGTCAATGTTCATTACAGGAAATGTCCTTGAAAAGAATTCATGCAATAGAAGGAAAAAACACAGTAGTATCAATTTAATAAAATAAATGCTGTTTAAAAAGTAGTTTCAGAGCCTATTCAATACAAACAAACAATCAAATATTTCCTCTTAATTACTAGTATTTATATAACAAATGCACAAATTAAAACTTAAATATTTCACTACTTTCACGGGATTGTTAGGAACAGCTTTTTATTTTGTTTTACATATCCCTGTTTTTTTTTGTTGACTGTAAATTGTTTTAGAAAACTCCTTCACAATTTTAACGTGTCTATTTTCTTACTGACAAGTTCCAATCGATTCTCGTCTGAGTTGCTTTTCTCAATGTAGCCCGACTGCGTGCGGCCCACACGTCACTCTTTATCTCCAACTTCAATATAATTCTTAAGAGTACCCCGACTGAAGGATACCGAGCTACTATTGAATGTATTATTGCCATGACCTGGCCTAAAACGAAACGCCTATTTTATAGTTTTTAAACTTAATGCTTGTTCCACTGGTAATTGCCAAGTTTTTGCTGGTAGTTTCCATAATGTGATTTAGTTCAAATAGATTAAATTAGTTGAGTAATACATTATTATCAATATGCGATACGCTGATAATGTGGCAATGCTTTATATAATGATACTAGCTTTTACCCGCGACTTCGTCCGCGCGGAATAAAAAATAGAAAACGGGGTAAACATTATCCTATGTCCGTTTCCTGGTTCTAAGCTACCTGCCCACCAACTTTCAGTCAAATCGATTCAGCCGTTCTTGAGTTATAAATAGTGTAACTAACACGACTTTCTTTTATATATATAGATTTTACACTTGTCCTTTACCTGATTAATATAAACAAAAGTCTATTATTAGACATTCAGAAAGGCCAGCACGAAAATTTACGAGAAATAAATTTGTATTAAATTTGTACAGCGCTCCATATCAGGCGTAAAATATAACGACAAATCACATACAAATTTTGACACACATTTTGTCGCTAACGTTACAAAAACACAAATCGCAAATATTCACGATAGACCTTCTGGTTACTAAATGTCAATCGATGTCGTAACATTTTAAAAAAACTTGATTTAAAATATAAAAAATGAAATCAGCGAAAGCAGAACATTAAATAAAATCAAAACCACGTTCACTACACACACACGGAGGCCTTGGTAAAAAATGTTTTGTAGGACAAAGATATGAATTATCAATCCCATCTTCGCATTTAAGCTAAGTTATTGAAAGATGGAAAGAATATTACCACCAGATGTTTCTCTTGACCTAATTACTATTTTCCACATTCTGTTATAAAACACGTTAAATAGCTATACATACAGTGACTGCAATATTTATTTCGATTAGTCGTTAAACTAAACATGAACATGGTGTCGACAGCTCACGAAAGCGACGAAGCGCATAGTTCACGTAATCTAGAATAAGCCTAACATTCTACATTAATTTCAATTTACATAATACTATTATGTTTAAATGTAGCGATTTTGGATAGAATGAGGCAAAAGAATAAAAATCATACTAATATTATAAACTAGCTTTTACCCGCGACTCCGTCCGCGCGGAATAAAAAAAAAATAGAAAATGGGGTAAAGATTATCCTATGTCCTTTTCCTGGTCCTAAGCTACCTGCCCACCAATTTTCAGTCAAATCGATTCAGCCGTTCTTGAGTTATAAATGGCGTAACTAACACAACTTTCTTTTATATATATAGATGCGAATGTTTAGATGGATGGATGGATGTTTGTTTGAAGGTATCTCCGAAACGGCTCAACGGATTGACGAAATTTGACACAGGTGTAGTAACATAGTCTGGAAGAACACATATGCTACTTATTACGTTTTTTTTTAAATCCTCGCGAACGGAGTCGCGGGCGATAGCTAGTATACTAATAACTGCAAGTAACATTTTATTTAATTCTTTAATTTGTTTCACTAATAAAACAAAACACTATCAAATAACACAATCTTTTTTGTCGACAAAGTAATCAAATTTTTAAAAATCGCACGTCTTTGTAATTTTTTGTTTGACGAGACGGTAACATGAGACCGATAATATGCAAGAAGTCCTTGTAGTGTTCATGTCGCCAACTGATCCTTCTAAGCCAGGCAGGGCAAGTGTAGACAATTAATACGTAAACTCCTACCTTTCGGTTATACTCTAGTAAAAATATCTTTAGAACATAGACTGTTAATACGACGTGAAAACTTATTTTTATAACAAATTCTTAATAACTACTCACACTGGAGATACATATTGATTACGAATGCTTGCGAAATTTATTTAACGTTCTGCACAGCCTTGATATGTTGCAGGTACTTTGAAAACTAGTTTTGCACATAAGAAATCGTAAAACATGTTGCATTCACATTAATACTTATCGTGAATTTCCACTGGTGAAAAACCTGTATAAAAACATATTGTTATCTGTATTTTTTTAATGAAATGAGAAACATATGTTTTCGAATTAGTGTTTCATCAGTGGAAACCCACGGTTACATTGATCATAGGCATTTATTTTAAAATCTAGTAAAACTTATTACATAGGTAAATTTATAGTCTATAAATGTAACTGCAAAACAAGCATTTACTATGTAACAAACTGTAAACTCCATGTAATAATTTAACCAAAACAACGTACACTGGTAACAGCAGATTTAAAATTAGACGACCTAAATGTATACAGCTCTTGCAAAAGCAGAAACGTTTATTTAAATATTAAACATCCAGATCATGCTCACTGAGAGAAAAAATAATTTAACACGTTAAATTGCAACGACCCTAAAACTCGATCTTCAACACGTAACACTGGCATTGAATGTGTTAACTCATTTTACTAAGACTAGAAGAAAATGACAAAAGTATTTGTTTTAATTTAAATTTTTAAACTCTTAGATGTAACAAAAGGAAATAACCGACTTGTTGATTATTTAACTCTCCCTATTCCTGACATAAACTAGCTAATACAATACATACTTGTTTTTAATTGCATCATACGTGGGAATAATTATTGTAATAATAAACAAATGTATTTTTACAACATTTATACTCGTCTGGCAATCATTTGTTTTCGAAGTGTAAACCCACGCTACGTTATTACGATATTAAAGTGAATATACAGTAGAGCATTTTCGCGAGAATTTCTATGTAATCTTACGTACTCAAGTATGGTATTTCCAAAGCACGTCTGGATCGTAAAACGATACACTGGAACATATAGAGCGACTCGTTGTTCTGTTATAACTAAATCCTCTAGTTTATGCCCACATTAATTAAAAAATATATTCCAAATGCGTATCATTGTGTTATTATGTTATTAAATTTTATAAATAAAAATAAATTCGTGCCACAGCTATAAGCAATTTATTATCGACTTTTATAACTTCGTCGAGGAAACAAAACTCTCTTATCACAACACATAGCCGGCGTGAGCTATATTCCGTTCTATATTTGCGCACTGATAATGTTATGGCTTTATAAAGATTTAAATTCGTACATACGAGTATTTATTCGAGAATCATAACAAAATTTCAGCAATACTTTTATATGTAACATTTTAAAGGTCGTAGTTAATTTGTATCTCTGTAACCATAGGTTTCTGAGACCAAAATCTCCTTTTAAAACATATTTATATCTATGTTTTGTCAAAGATAATGACAGGGATGACGATATTTTTATACAGAGGTTTTGGTCTAAGAAACCCACGGTTAGTCTTCTTGTCAAAGTCCACTATCATTTTGTATCCACTTCTGTTTTAATCTATGTAAAGTCTACACAAAGAACATGAGTTTTTAAGCCAAGCTTCTACCTTACGCAGCGTGAATGAGATGTTGCCGGCGGCCTATACATCATACGCTTCTATCCTTCTTTATTTTCTTCGCTCGATGTTTGAGCTCTATGTACTTTGCCAAGTGTAGTTTGCTTGAAAACAACTCAAAGGATTAAAAAAATATCACTCCACTTGAAATCATTTTAACCCATCAAACGGGCTAGTGAAAACGTTTATAAAACAGCTCAATTTACTTTATTAAATTTCTTTGAAAAGTACTAATTGATTAATGATGCCAAAGATAAATTCAGAATAGAAAGGGTCTGAACCGTGTATTGACGCGGTATCTCATCAATTATAATAGGATTTTAAGTTCAAATAAATAAAAATACTATTTTCAAATAAATAAAAATACTATTTTCAAATAAATAAAAATACTATTTTACCTTATCTATAATAATTTTATAAATAGGAAAGATTTGATTTTATTGAATAGGTTCTGAAACTACTGAACCGTTTTGAAAAATTCTGTCACTATTGGGAAGCTACACTTTCCCCGGGGTAATGTAGGCTAAATTTTTTTTTTCCAATTCCGCGTGGACGAAGTCGCGGACAACTGCTAATGATATTATAAAACAAAAGAATAACACAGTACTAGACTTGTAATCTACAGATCCGGGTTGCTTCCTCACCCTATACCAATGTTATTTTCGAATTTCATATGTACATTTATCCGACGTTCTTACGATGGAGGAAAACAGCGAGATGCAACCTGTACATACTAGTGTAGAAATTCATAAATATGTATGAAGTCAACCACACAGCATTGCCAGCATGGTTTACTATGGCCTAGTCACCCCTAAATCTGGGTATCCCCTCTGTAGGGCACATAATGAGCTAACGACGACAATATATTTATAGTTTCACTAAGGCCATCCCCGACTTATGGCAGGTTCTCGAGCTCCTCTGATCAGAGTTGTGGATGTGGAGCTATGATATATGATTGAATACCTGTTGGCAAGTGATGAATAGCGCAGTCCAAACGCAGATGCCGGTGATGACCTTCGCTGACGTGGTCTGCAGGAAAACTGGCTGTTGCAGAGGCTTGAACATCTCGTGCACAGCCGCAGCAATCGGCTGCGCAGTCACGTTAATCGTCTCCGTTGAACCCATACTAAACATAATGACACACTTTAGAATTTAATTTCAAACATTTTAAATATCTTTCTGATCATTATAAAACTCAATAAGCTTGATTGTCTATGCCTTACTCTTCAAAACCAAACTTTTAATCCTGCAAGAGGATACAAAGAAATGGGCATACAAATCCACGAAAACTATAATCCTTGTGTCAGTTGGGCTGCAGATTTATAAAAATTCAGTGACAGCTAGTGTTCTTAAAAAAAACTAGGTTGACAAATTACTTAAAATATCTTCATTCATATTTGTAATAGGAAAAGTTGTTATTCTAGGTTTTAGGAATGCATTTACTTATCAACAAAGTACATCACTAATTATTGTTTGTCCACAAACTAATTACTGTGTTACAACAGAGAAAGTTGTTAAGGGTAATTATTTTTTTTTTTACATTATTTCATACTATAGTAATATAAACTCTATTATATTGAAGACAGTTATAGGAGGAACTGTAATAAGATTTCTAAAAACAAAGATAGGATAAGTATGCTAAGGTAGAAAAATTTAAACTTACTAATATGATAAATGTGAAAGTTTAGATGGATCGATGGGAAGGTATCTCTGAAATGGCTCAACAAATCTTGATGAAATTTGGCACAGATGTAGAAACTAATAAAGTTTAATTTTTTTAGGTTCCGTACATGTATAACGAGCGACAGCTAGTTTATGACATTTAGTAATTTTTTTTTATTATATGTAGTACCACAGGTAAAACTGCAATAACTTGGAACTGAATATGTTAGTAATAATAAAATAATAGTAAATTGTTCATAACCATTCTGGATTGTAGTTTAACACATTCCATGCTACTAAAACTATTTTTATGAAAGAGGCGGGCAAAGATGCCATTAAGTGTATTACTAAATTCATTGACACATGAAAGCAATTGACTAACACAAGTAAACAATGATTATAATGTTATTCCATTCCAATTGTCACAAACAAAACATTGAATTCCTCAAGCTGTTGTTGTTAGCTGCCATTGTAAACAAATAAACATAACAATAACATTTTTAATAATAAAGACAAATAGATGTTTATGATCATTTAACTCATAACTAAATTCTTTTAACTATTTTTGTTAGCATAATTTTTTTATGATAGTAGTAACCAATTAATTAACAAAGATGCCTGTCATAAATAATCTGTTTAGATGTACTGTCAATTTAGATAAGCTGGTCTTTTTTTTATATATTGAAAAAGCGAGTGCTTGACCACAATCCCACCCGATTAAGTGACAATGTGGTCTAAAGATGGTATGCAATAGATTTGTAAATGCCTATTCACTCTACTCTTGAAGGCCCCCACATTGTACTTGGATGGAAAAACTGATGCCGACAACTTATTCCAATCCTTTGCAGTATGCACAAGGAATGATGATTCAAACCTTTTTGCCAGCCTTATATCTGAACATCCGATGGTAGAATGGTGATTGTGGAATTATCTGGTATGGTCTGGTGTGATCTAAGAGACTGCTATAGCTTACTTGCTTATAGAGGTTTCTCTATAAGCCAAGATTCTCACTAATGGAGGTTGTCTATCAGGACTGGACAATGACTCTCACTTATAGATATTTCTGGCTTATCCAGGCTAGACTGTATATGACTTTATTAGTTTAAACCAGTCACCTAACATTTATTATACTAATATAGCAAACAGGTCACATTATGTTAAATAACTACTCTCCATAACCATGTGCTTCAAGAAATTTACAGATGCATTACCTGCCATTATTAGATACAGACACAATCTTATTCATGCCCACCCATACCAAATTCACTTCCCACTATCATGCTTTCCTAATTGATAAAACTAGCATGAGTTATAACTATATTATTTAAAGGAATATGTCTGATACAATGAGGAAAATTATGAGGCATAAGCCAAGGCCTAAATAATTAAAAATTAAGTATGCAACAAAATTTTCACTCCTTTACACTTTTCTCACCACTTTTTCACAAGTGGAGGCATAATAACCACCAAAGGGTGATTTTAAGACCACTGTATACTATACACTGGAGAGTTGTGACTCGACATATGAGTGTGGAGTAAACAAGTTATTACTTTTAACTATCATTATTGATACTGCAACAATATTGTTCTTGTTATAAGTGAATTAAAAATGTTCATCTTATTATTGTTAATTTTAATATTTTTTTGAGAAAAATCCTTTTCATTTGGGAATCACTTGTTAATTGATTTGGTTTAAAAAAATTACAACTGTTATATGTGCAATAACCATATCATTTCACCTAGATGATAAGTAGGCCAGTAAAGTTGCAAGACAGTTAATATAGCTTAGCAGAGATGTTTACACAAATAAATAATTAGGAATTATATTGGTACAACAGATTGAAACGGAACTCGTATATTGGAGGTCACACATCTCGACATTTTCTTGTTTAGACTATAACTACGAGTGAAGGGTACACTTTGTAAAATTTACATTTCCATGAAATAGTAAGTTCCAACAGAAATAATAATTACCTGGTTAGGGATTTTTAAAACTGTATTCTAACTACGTTGGCCTTTTGTTTCCAATCAGACGTCATTCGTAATCAACACTCCACATATTGTCTCATCTAATGAACGACACACAATCTCATCGATTTTCTTTTTATTCTGAAGACCGTATGAGATTTGAATATATTTCACCACGAAACGAATATAAACACTCCAACAACCAACACTGCACTAAATATTAAACGAATAGTTTGTTTTAGCTATTCTCAAAATATTTTTCACTGCGGTCGTGACGATTCGTAATCACAGATTGTAATATAATATACTGAACTGAGGGAACATAAGAGTATAGCAATAGTGTTCTGTTCACAACACGATTTTGCGATTTTCATTCGATTTTTGCTCCAAACTTCGATATCAACTCGACTAAAAATACCATAAACTAGGTTACCTTTGCTATTTACTCTTTGCCAGGAACTTTTTAGAGTGTGTTGCTAGGTAAATTACGATTTTTTTACCAAATGTTGAAAGTTATAAAGTCTCAAAAACAATGGCCTAAAAAAAAAAGAAAATGAATACGACTATCACAAAAAAGTGGGATTTTAAAATTAAAATTGTTCGAAGAAGAGAGAACATTTTTTGCAGTAAGGTTTGACGCATAGGACAAAACTTAAAAATGTATATCATAATACCTATTGTATTTGATTTTATATTTTGCGACGTATTTCGCTATTTTCTCTTATGAGCAGCATTTTAAAATAACAATGATTTGGAACATTGATAATCTATTTGCTATTGGGTTTACGAATTAACGATCGCTTTCGTAACAACAACCCTCTGCCCATAGACAATCAACAAACTGAAATGAAAATGTCCGTCGTAAAAGTTACGTTTATATTTTACTGTGTGACTGTGTAATGTTAGTGGCCAGCGATGTGATGTTTTATCATTATTATCATTAAAAGTGTATATTAATTATTAAAATGATTGTTCAAGATCCTATTCAGGTAAACGTTGTGGTGACCAAACCTATGACACTCACTGTAAATTTTTGCATCGAATTCTTTTCAAAATAATTTTTTTAACACCTACAGGTAATCGTTTGGGATTGTCTCAACAATTATGAATACGACAATGCTATATTTTTGGCTGAGAGACTACACGCTGAAGGTAATAGAGACAATTTTTTACCCTCAATTTAATGTCGTTAGTTTCTAATCAATATATTTGTCTTTCGTAATTAAAAAAATAATAATCATGTAAATAATTAAGCGTATAGGATAAATGATTTCAATTATTTATTGCAGTTGCATCAGAAGAAACAGCGTTTTTATTGGGTACCTGTTACTACAGAGCTGGACGTGTAAATGAGGCTCATCATTTATTACAAACTATATCATTGACGTTACCACAATCTAGATTTCTTCTCGCTAAATGCGCTATAGAATTAAAATCGTAAGTAATTTTGTTTTATTGTCTACCCTTGTAATTAAAACTCCAGTTCTATTATACTCCTTAACATAGGTTTAGTTGTAGTTCCTATATTAGTCATATGTTTTTTATAAAATAGTCTTATTTAATTTAATATCTGTGATGATTGTATTAAGTTTGATTAAAACAAGTTTTTTTGAAAATTAATTACATTTTTGCAGTATGGTACTTTCATTGTGTGAATAAAAATAAAAGAGGTCACTAATTGTTAAAATTTACTTTAATATTTATTACCATTTTAATTGATTTCCCATTAGATTTAAATATAAGATTGAGATTGAAATTTATGATACTGCTTATTTATATTTACAAAGGCCGCTGGTAACTTCATCAGTGCAGAATTTAAATAGCCTATAATATGCTCTCTTGTATCAGCTACCTTCTCTGTAGAGATGAAAAATTAAAAAAATGACTTTTGTGTTTACAAAATTTGAATTTTTTTCTCAATATTACACACACAGACCCTCTAACTCCTCTCTCTGTTGTGTGAAATATGCAGTTAAATCTTTTATCAAAAAGTTCCAAATTGATTTCCAAAATAATTTTTTTTTTTCAGTATTTATACTAGTACTAGTTGTCGCCCTCGACTCTGTCGATGCCAAATTAAAAATCTATATATATAAAAGAAAGTCGTGTTAGTTACACTATTTATAACTCAAGAACAGCTGAATCGATTTGACTGAAAATTGGTGGGCAGGTAGCTTAGAACCAGGAAACGGACATAGGATAATTTTTACCCCGTTTTCTATTTTATTGTTTATTCCGCGCGGACGGAGTCGCGGGTAAAAGCTAGTTAATAATAAATAGGCTAGGTGTTCTGCCAGACTATGTTCTACATCTGTGTTAAATTTCATCAAGGTTCCTTTTGTCATTCTCAAGATACCTTCTAACAAAAATCCATCCATCCATTGAAACTCTCATTTATAATGGCATATTAGTAAGATATACAAAAGCATATTGTTGTGATTGTTGACCATTTATGTATGTGAAGTATAAAAGATAAGAAAGCTTAATGATTCTCTGAATGAACCTTTGTGATTTTCTTTGGTTACTTGATTGTAATTTCTTCCTGAGAAATATGTAAAATTATCTTAAACACTTCATTAAGTTAATTCAGATTAAGGAGTAGGATTTAATTTAATCAATGGCACATTATGTGCCAATAATGATAGTTTGTTCTTTATAAATCAATTCTGGGAGAAGAAAATGCATATGTAATCACTTATAAGAAAAGATAAAGTGGTTAAAACCCTAGGTTAACATTGTTGACACTATCATGTCTATAACATATTATTATTTTTGTTCCAGGTACAAAGATGCCGAAGTCATATTGGGCACAAACATGGATATTGTTGCTTCAGAGTTTGGTGAACAAGCTCCATATGCGCTACAGCTCCTGGCCAAGATTTATAACATCACAGAGAGAAGAAATAAAGCAGCGGATGCCCACCGTAAAGCACTATCATTGAATCCATTCATGTGGAAATCATTTGCACAATTATGTAACATGGGTGAGAAAGTGGAGCCCCACCAAGTGTTCCACCATAGCAACACCGACTTTTCATTTGGTGTATCAACTTTAGTGAATCTAGTCAGCAATTCGGAAAACATTTCCTTTGTTAATAGCAACATTCCTAATAATACTAGCTTGAACACTAATGTAACTCCTAATAATATGTCATCAAAAACACCTATGATAATGTCCACAAGCATCACACCGGAGCCCCAGGCTCCAGTCAAACGCATGCACAGCGTGTTCAGCGGAATGGCACCGATTCCATTCTCACCATCATTTGGTATGTTACCGATGGACGAATCTCCCGTTTTATACACGCCAACATTAACTGACTCCAATGAGCAGAAAGCTTTACCTAAGATAGTTAATTCACTGCGAGCACAAATGGGACAGCTGAAGGACGCCGTGTTCAGTCCGGCGCCGCGCTGTACGCTCGGCCCCGCCCCGCGCCGCTCCTCCAGACTGTTCAGCAATAATAATAGTAGCTACTCTGTTAAGGAAAACAATAAATCGCCAAGTAGAAAATTTGTAGCTCCTAAAAGCCCCTCGAGAAAAAGTAAACAGAGGACAGCTAAAAACATTAAATCAAATCCGGTAGAAACCAACGAAAGGGCCAAAAGTATAGAGACGGTAACACCAGCTATCACGCCAAAGAACTCCAATGCTGTAGCTTTGTTAAATTTATTAAAAGAATTAGGTGAGGCTTACAAAGCTCTGTCATTTTTAGATTGTAAAAACGCTATAAAACTCTTCCAAGAAATACCGAGTAAACAGCTTGCGTCGCCCTGGGTGCAGACGATGATTGCTCGTGCTCATTACGAACTAGCGCAATATGAAATGGCCGCTAAGGTGTTTGCAGAGATTAGAAAACAGCATCCGAACCGTACGGAAGGAATGGACATATACAGCACATGTTTATGGCATCTACAACGTGAGGCTCAATTATCCGCTTTAGCACAAGAACTGGTAGAATTAGATAGAAATGACTCGATCGCCTGGCTGGCCGCCGGCAACTGCTTTTCTCTTCACAAAGAGCGCGAGACTGCGTTGAAATTCTTTAAGAGAGCTGTACAGATCAATCCGGATGCGGCTTACGCTCACGCTTTACTCGGACACGAATACGCGGCGGCCGAGGAAACAGACAAGGCCCTCGCAAGCTTCAGAACAGCGGTCAGCATCGATCCTCGCAATTACGTAGCGTGGTTCGGTATCGCGACCGTGTACGCTCGCCAAGAACGATGGAAAGCATCTGAGGTGCACATACGGCGAGCTTTGGCTATACATCCACACTCGGGTGTACTGAGATGTCAGCTGGGAGTGGCACAAGCAGCCTTAGGAAAAATGGATCGTGCGCTCGCTACTTTAGAACGCGCCGTCGCTTTGGACACAGAAAACCCGCTGTGTCGGTTCCATCGGGCATCCGTGTTGTTGCGTGCGGGAAGGCCGGACGATGCAATAGACGACTTATCTCATCTGAAGAACATTGCACCGAGAGAGTCGTTAGTTTATTATTTACTCGGCAAAGCTTACAATAAAATAGGCAACCCTCATATGGCTTTGATGCACTTTAGCTGGGCGACAGATTTGGATCCGAAAGGAACGGGTGGGCATATTAAGGAAGGCTTCGACCCATCAAAACAAGAGGACACGCCGGAGAGAGCGACCTAAGTATGGAAATTGTAGACGATCGCGGGACTGGGTTATTCAAAATTCGCTTGCGGAAGAAGGCGACGGAGTCAAATTTGACTGATGATATGTATATATATAATTGCGTACACCTATCGAATTCTTGACTGACACCAAATTCTTCCAAATGTTACTATATAGATTTTGATAGGTGCAAACTGGCATTCGGTCAGTGTAGTACTAAGGATGTATGTGGATTTGTTTATATAGAGTAAGATGTGGATATTCCTAATGTTGTTCTAGTATATATCTTGTATAGCTAACTATTAAAATGATAAACGATTGAATGTAAAACTTGAAGCCATTGATGCCCAAAAACGCGAGAATGATCTCAATGGAGAGTTTGAATTTAATATGTAAATGATATTTATCCTAATATTAAATCGGTATTATAATAATTTTTTATGCCATACAAAATTTCTAATGCTAATTATTTTCTTGGATCATTTTTAACAATATACAAAATATATGTACAATAAATTAAGAAAGTGAATTCCAACAGTAGTTTATTTAGCCGCTGGCGGTGTTAACTGAGATCTTTTTCAATCATGTCTCTAATAAATTTCCTAAAATTAGCCTTCAAAGTATCTGAAAGGAAATTTTTGCAATAAGAAGTATAAAATTTCCTCGCTTTATTTAAACATTACTCAATAAATGTGTTAGATATAAAATACAAAATTATCACGGCACTGATAATAATTATGTGCGAAATATGGCATGAAGTTAGAATTAGAATATAAATGTAATTATTTTCGTGTCGTATGAATGTACAAACAAATTAACTATAGCACCATTTGTCTGTTTAAATCACCAATGAACTGCTAGCTCTGTGAAGACATGTTTAGACACAACTATATGTGAACTTATAAAAATCATTCTACATTGCAAATTGTTGTTTCATTTCAATGGATTGTCATGAGTTTTTGAAAATAACATTGTTCTATAATGAATTTTCATTTTTATAAAACTTGTAGTCTTTACGATGTAAGGTATTGTTGAGTCGGATCAGAAAACAAATTAGAATAAAAAAACATGAAGTTTTGTTTGTACAATTATTAATTATATAGGCGCCTTATATTATTCAGGTAAAGCTGAATCTTAGCACTTGCATCATTTTTCTGTGATTACTCGTCTAAACATAATTTAAAAAAGAAATAAGAATATTACTGATTTAGTTTGAATTGAATTAAGAATTTATAAATTTCCTTTCTTTCAAAGAACAGAATAATTGAAATAAAACTCATATGTGGTCAAACTTTATATTGTACTTACGTACATTATAAGAAATAGAATGAATGTTTTTTTTTTTAGTTAAAGATAATCACTTAAATACAAGTAACTTACATCTAGGTATATTTTTGCAATATTGAATTTAAAGCTTTCCGCAGTGTTGGGTCATTGAGGAATTTATTCTGTACATCTTGTGAGGAGGGAGCGACGGGTGCGGGCGCAGGCACAGGGGAGGGATCTTTTGGTGGCAAAACTTTCTTCTCATTGAGTATGCTCAAGATCCTCTGTTGTAACTCATTTTGGGCTTTGCTATTGGTCGTTGTAGTCATTGGTTCACCCAATTCGATTTTGATCTGATGCTCCTTACGGTCCTGAAAGTATATTATGGCTGTAATTTCTCTTAGCACTTATTTTCAAGTAAGTACAACTTTAAAAATACTATATAGTTTATAGACAAGTTAGAAACAAAGACATTAATAGATACTTTAGGACAAAACCACAGAGTGACTGACGATAAATTGAGAGCTACATCAGTTATTATTAGTACAAGAGCTATTTCAATGAGAAGAAAAACTTTCTTTTGCTCATCAAGAGTGTCAGTAGCACTAAATATACCATAGCTGAATAAAAAACTTTTTTAAAATTCCAAAGTACAAAGTAATCTGTGAAATGTAGGACGAAATGTGTTGACGGAATTCGTTGCTTCAGAATCGTCAAATTTCACCTAATTTTTTTTACATAAGTAATTTTTTAAGATATTTAATTAGAACTAATATAAATTATTTATAACTAAAAATGAAAAAAATAAACACATAATTTTTAAACGCTAGAATGACGTATAACCTTTGACAGATGACAGACCAATCTCAGAGAGCGAGAGTAGAACTGACCTGGAGGTATTCAATGACCTTGTCGTACTGCAGCACGGTGAGCGAGCGGCCGTCGGCGAGCTGACCCAGCAGCGCGTACACCGCCTCGCGGCCCGCAGACCCGCCCTGCTGCACCTCCTGGAAGTTGCGCGACAGCAGCTGCAGCGCGTCCTCCAGCGGCATGTTGCGGTGCTCTGCGACATACACATTTGTGACGTCACATTCCATATCGAAGCTTCTAGAATAAAACCTGTTTAAACCCAATATCTAATTCACAACGACCCACTCTTTGTCACCCTTGTCTTTTATATGGAGTCGTGAGTTTATTTACACTGATGCGGCTATGTTTACTACACAAAATGATAGCCTCCTTATGATAGGGTAGATATGAAAAACAATAATGTACAAATAATTAGGTATTACATACAATTAGGATACACCTATAGATATCAATAAAATTGTAGTGTTTGTATGTTTAATCGAAAAAAAGTGATATTTCGTACACACGTATTTGTGTAGCGAATAACAAAAAGACAATTTTAACAATTTTGTCTGTCTGTACATCTGTCAGCAAGGCTGTGTTTATTCTGGGCAATCTCCAGAACAGCTGGACCTATTTTATGGGACTTGATGGACTAAAGATTATAGGCAACTTTTTTTTATAAATTCTGCGCTGAGGAAGTCAAGGGCCACCGCTAGTGTATGTATAGAATTGTTCATCCAACTTTAACCTAGATAATAAAAATGTCTAAGCACTAGTTACATAAAACATTTTGACATACCTTGTGGTAATCCATGTAAGAATGTCAATGTCAAAGATTTGTTTTCCTCATTCTGTGGCATCACCAGAATGGCATAGAGACAGCCACGGGAGGCAATGTTGCCCAGCACTTTGCCAATTGGTACATCCTCCATGGGAAATAGCAGGTCCACCACAATGCCTAGACGTTTCAGTCTACTTTCTATGTATTCAGCATATTCCCTGTAAAAAAGACACCTTTCAATGAATAAAGTTACATATATACAGCGCCGCAGAACTCTCATTATTACGTCTTTAAGCAAATAAACATATATTACTTTAAAATATTGTTTGAGTGTTCTGACCAGTTTTTATATATGTATGTTTTTTTTTTAAATTAAAGCCTTTACTCATGTATCTCGTAACCATTAGATTTAAAACAGATAGAATTTTCTATTAAATGGTTTTTTATTTCATAAATCTAGTTGTATTAGTTTGGAAGAAATTGTCATTTTAAAATATTAATTAAATTATGAGACACTTACGTAAGCGCTTTCGAGACTACGATAATCTCGCAGTCATTCCGTTCTGTGATAGGTAAAGTTCTACTATAATCTGGCGGCGGATACCTCTCGAAGCTAGTTCTCTCTGGCCACTCACCACCTATTAAATTAAACTTATGTATACTGTCCAGATATGTCACTTGTGATTACATTGGAATTTTTAAAGCAAATTCCAAGTTTTAACAATCTAAGTGCAAAATTTTTACGTTGTCACTTTGATAGTGGAGTTTTTGGTGCATTAAAGTAATATTGGGTATTAAAGTACAAAAATCAATTTTACATTCCATATTAATTCTAACTACACACAATTGATTATCAACTATGTAAATTTATGGTTGCAAATACATAGATATTATTTACCTCTAGGATTAACAGGTGTGCGGTCACGGTAACTGGGGACACTTCCGCGTGCTTTTCCCCTTCCCCGTGGTCCCCCGCGACCGCGCATACCACCTCGCGGTTCACGGGATTCACGTGGCTCACGGGATTCACGTACCTCACGCTGCTCACGAGATTCACGTACCTCGCGTTGCCCACGAGGTTCATTCGCATCATACCCTTCTCCATAACCTTTTCCGTAAGCTTCATCTGTCTCTTCCTCTCTATAATCTTGATTTAAGAGTTTAGTTATTTATTAGCAGATTTTTATTAATTTACTAAAATATTTAATAACATTTTTTTTACCATTCTAACTAAGCTCTAGGTTTGTGCTAGGATATTGTTTGTCACAGACAGAATGGCCAGATTTGAACCCTTGACACAATCAGAAATCCATATTGACTCTTCAATTTTAAGCTTGTTGTTGCCTATCTTCATTAGCACAATGTCTCGTAATATACAATATCTCAGGAAATTTTAAATTTTTTATTATGCACTTCATTTTCTTATGCAGGCTCAAACTCTGGCATACTGAGCATGTTAGAATGGTTTGTACTCATAAGTAAAAAATTATACCTGTACTTGACTGTCTCTGGTCTCCATAGTTGCTATAGTTATTGCTCTTTGATTGTTCATTATTTCCTTCCTTAGGTGTATAGTTGTCATTTGAAGGTGTATTTTCTATATTTGAGGCTGGAGTAAAGTCTGTTTCCCTTCTATATGTAAAAATATATAAAACGTTAATTTAACCTAATGTGAAAAGGTATCATTGTTGTTTCAGATAAACTTAATAATTACTGAAATGATGTAAGTTTCAATAGAACTCACTCCTTTGACACATAGCCCAATTCAAACAGAAAATAAACTTTATTTATTTATGCAAAACTTTTGAAAGTTTAAGTGCCTAATTCAACTCAGAACGGTTTGGGTTTTCCAAATCGTAAGGTAATTAATATAATAAATTAAATTTGTATGCAACATTGTGTTTGTGCAATTGTTGTAATTTATATATACCACATTAAAAAAAGTACTTAATTACCTTTGTCTATCGGCCAATGCTGCTCTTACACATAGAGATTTTCCTTGAAATATACTACCATCTCCCTTAGCAATAGCTTCTTGAGCACTGGCTTCGTTTTCAAATTGTACAAATCCAAATGATCTGTTAAAAATTAATCCAGTTATTTGTCCGAATGGCGAAAAGTGTTCATATAATTCTTCCAACGTAGCTCTCTCAGTTATCCCACCGACGTAAATACGAAGATGAGCTGTAGCTCGATTCTTCATTGCTTGCTTGTCCACCGTTAATTTATCTGTAATTGTGGATATATACATCACAAATATTGTTGTTAGTGATTGAAAGCGAAGTCAAATGTTTAACAGAATTACTTATACTAACTCACCTTGAATAGACATTTTTAATGCTTTTTGATTTCACGATATGGCTATACCAAATTATAAACAATAAAAAATTATCAATTTCAATATTTCAATACACTCTCGATTGATGCTTGTACTTGATGTTTGACATTAACTTGATTGACACTTTGGGACACTTGTCTGACAGAACTTGATCAAAGAGGAAATATGAGTTGAGCTTAATTTTCAAGTTTGCTTGAACAGGAATATATGTGTTTTTACTAATGTAATTTTAAACTTAAATCTACTATTAGATTTATTCTACGTTAATGGCCTATATATTTTATTTCTGCGGCCTAAAATACGGCATGGCAAGGATTTTTTCTTTTTAATAAAATTTGCCGTTGCCACGACAAGAAATTAGTTCCGTGGGTTTTCCGCAACAAGGCAAGGTGTTAAGTATTATATTTTCCTGGGAAATCCGAACAAGCCTCTTCTTATTATTTATTTATTTATTTACAATACAATGATAACCTAAAATAGAACTATGTCCCATCAAATTATATAAAATAATTTGACTGTGGGATCAAAAAATTTAATTTAAATTTAAATAAATATAAAATAAAATTAGATAAGTTTGATAATTAAAATTAAAATAAATAAAATAATATTGCGTATAGTTGTTCTTTGACGGTATACATAAACGTCATAATCAGAAATTGCTATGGCTAATGGCTATGGAATAGGAATTCAAGCTCTAGTAAAACGAAATAAATATGTTTCTAATAACTAAGAGAGGCCGTAGGATAGGGAAGTTTAATTAGACATTATGTTGATGTATAGTAAAGTTTTAATTATAATATTAACTGAATATTTTTTGAGTAAAAAATTTAAAACCAACTAATTTTGCTGTAATCAATTAAATTTGAATTAACCTCCTCGTATACTGCAAATTTTTCACGTGAGTAAACATTAAACAATTTATATTTAAATACAATATATGGCAAATAATTATTCAGGAACTCCTTTTTAATTTTCAGACCCTTTTATAACCTTTTATAAATTTGTTACACAATGCTTTCATAAATTTATTATCTAATAATTTCATTAATTTAATGATAAACTGTCAAGAAAATCACCGCTGTAAATAACCATACATTTCTGAACATATTATTAAAAAATTGGCTAATATAACTGACTTTAGAAGTAAATTTTTAAATATTAAGATAAACCTAACCTCATTTTTTGTTTTAGATTTCTGATGGTTTTTAGAAAGTTGTTTGCTAAAAGTTACAGTTATGTTCAAGTAGCATTTGGCGGGAAAAACTTATTTTATACTAATGTGTTATTATCTATGAGCATTTCTGCAGTAGGGGATTTATTGGAACAAAGTTACCAAATGTATGGTGAAAAGGATGTTTATTATGATTTTCATAGAACCTCCCAAATGGCAATAACTGGTTTAACAGCAGGTGTAATTTGCCATCACTGGTATATTTTTCTTGATAAAGTGATAATTGGAAAGTCCCTAGAAATGGTTATTAAAAAACTTTTGCTCGACCAATTTATATGTTCACCTTTAATTATATTTTCTTTTTTTGCTACAGTAGCTATATTAGAAGAGAATCCTTTAGAAAGTTTTACACATGAAGTACAATCAAAATTTTGGACATTATACAAAGCAGAATGGTTTGTCTGGCCACCTGCACAGATTATTAATTTTTATTTTTTACCTACTAAATACAGAGTTTTATATGATAGTACTATATCACTTGGCTATGATATATATACCTCTCATATTAAACATAAAATAAAATCTCATCCTGAAAAGTGATATTTGAATTGAAAAATAAATTTTAATGTAAATTTTTGTTACATAAATATTATTGAGTGAATAAATTGTTAAGATGAAATATGTGTTTGTTTTAATGTATTTACTTATTAGGAATTTTCTTTTCAGATTACATAATATGCAACAGTTGGGTGTAACGTGGAGGAAACTAGCTTCCAATCTTCGCAGATCACAACCCATTTCATATTTAAGGAGAACAGTAAAAGTAGCGTTTAGTGACAAATATTTATTTTACACAAATGTAACAATATCTGTAAGCTTATCATCAGTTGGTGATTTGTTACAACAATCGTATGAAATATATACTAAAGAACAAAATAATTATGACTTTAAAAGGACCATGCACATGGCATTTTCTGGTGCTGCAGTTGGTGTCCTATGTCATCATTGGTATAAAATATTAGATAAAATTATAATAGGTAAAACAACAGATATGGTAATTAAGAAGCTATTGTTAGATCAATTAATATTTTCACCAATCATGATAACTACGTTCTTTGGTAGTGTTGCCATTTTTGAAGATAATCCGTTAGAAAATTTTAAAGAAGAAGTTAAAGATAAATTTGTAACATTGTATAGAGCCGAGTGGATGGTTTGGCCGCCGGCGCAACTTATTAATTTCTATTTTTTGCCGACCCGATTTAGAGTATTGTATGATAATACTATATCATTAGGATATGATGTGTATACCTCACAAGTAAAGCATAGTAAACAATTAAAATCTGTTTCTACTGATTTAAAATTAAAGGAAACACATTGATATAATACATTTAGTACAGTGACATATAAAAAATAGTTGTACACAATATCAATTTTGTTTTATAATTATAAACTTATTTGGATATTTTCCAATTTGAGTTTATTGACGTGTAAAAGAGCTATGCTGTGATAAATGTTTTGAAACATTTCCTATTGTAATATGATTGTATATTATGGTGCTACAATTAATAAAATATTAATTTATTCATGTTAAACGTTTTTCAATTTATATACCCACTTCAATTTGGAGTTAGAAATGGTTCTTCAACTGGAGAGTTCCTTTTAGACTTAATATTGTTGATTACATTACGGACAATGTTATCTTGGAATATTCTTTCTGGCCAGGATTCTTGAGTGCCCTTTTGTTTATTCAAGAATGAAGATACTCTGCTAATTGTTGGTGTTCCGTGGTTTGAACGAAACGATCTAGCTCTACTTTCTCTAAGACCGAGAAGAGATGAGAGTAATTTGTCTAACGCCTCAATGTCATTTGCATTACCACTCTCTTTGATCGTTTGCAACGGCGTGCTCATGCCGGAATTTATCATACTGGATCGTAAAGAGCCAGTACGTGATTGAAGACCAATAGTGCGAAAAACCTGCAACAAAAGTTACTAGTTGATAGATATTAGGTCCTTACATATGAAATTATAATTAATTAATTATTACAATTTCATATGTAAGGACCTAATATTATGATATGCGGGGCACGACTTTAAATACGGAACGCATTTTTGGAAACGGAATGATCGATGACTGTTTGTTTGATGAAGGCGATTTTTTTTATACGCGTATTAGCCAGGTACCCAATGAGCCTTGATGATTGATCTTTTATCGTAGTAAAAATTTACCTCATCGGCATTATGACTTTGATAGCTCATGCGCTTTACTTTCCTATAAGTGTCGTCGTCCAAGGCTTCTTTTACCGCTGCTTCTAGTTTTTCTTTGACGTCAGCATCGGCAGTCTCATTGAGATCTTCGAGAACCAACCTAAAAATTGATTCAGTAGAGAAGCAAAAATGTAAAAGCATTATTACTCAAAGTCTTGTATTGGTCACGAAGAGAACCTCTCGGTGTACATTTAATAACAGAAATAGACTCAGGGACCGCTAAGTTATTGCGTAACTCGAGCTGATTTTTTTTCACAATTTTAAAATGAAAAGTAGCAGCAGGGGTTCTTTGAAACCAGTAAAACTTCGAAAGGGGTGTACGAGAAAAAGGCTTCGGAATCTTTAGAAATCACTTAAAACATTTTATGTATTTTGTGACGTCACTTGAATTTATCTTTACGTGACGTCATTACCAATTAAAAAGGCAAATAACTGAATAAAATTATAGTTATCATCAAACTGTGATAATGTAACATGTTTGTATAAATGAGGTGTTAAATTACTCGACACGTTCATCTTCCTCGGTTTGTAGATTAGCTCTGTTAGCATCGCGCGCTACTTTGATGTCTTGCTGCCAAAAGCGTCGCAGATCTGGGGTAGAAGTGTAGGGTGCTGCCACCTCTTTGATCTTCAGGAACATTATCGCTGTTATGAATATACATATGACATTCACGATAGTAAGACAGCAGCTAACAATGCCTGGAAACAATTTTTTATACATATTCAAAGTATGTTGTTATAATATTTACGTACTGATCAACATTGTGCAATTAAATCTTCACAGCGTTCAGGATTATTAGGTTCACTAACCGTATTCCAGAGATGTTCTTAATATAGCCAAGTGTTAAAGCTTATTTTCACATTTCGGAGAAAGCACGTACATACAACGACCAACTACGGTTGTCAGGTCGCTAAACCTACTAGCCGGACAGACCAGCCAGTTTGGCCGGACATTTGGGTAGGAAGGTTGGACACCCTGTATTATTTAGAATTTTGTCTCAGTATTAATAGGTACACTCTCGTTTGGAAAATGTAAAAAGCCTAACAAAAGCCGGACAACTCGGACACCGTTTATTTTGGCCGGACACGCAATCAAAAAGCCTACCTATGTCCGGCTTTATCCGGACGCCTGGCAACGCTACGACCAACGATATCTATTAAGCACTACATTACATACATTGTATATTCAGAAAGACATATCTTAAATAATTAGCATTCATACACTTACCATTAACAGCAAATTCTATAGGAATGTAGTCGTGATATAACGGCACGTATGACGAATTGCCGTAATATGGCTCCCCTTTTATGTGAGGTATTTTCGTGTTGGGATACAATAACCATATACATGCCAGCGACCAGTACAAGCCCTGGACATAATGAAAAATATTTCACATACTTCAATGTTCGATATTGTTGTGAATACGGAAAATATATATTTCGGGAACAAAGCAAGTCTGGAGAATTATCTATGAAGAATAAATATGAAGTTTAATCTCCAAGTATTTTTATTTTTTAATATCAACAGAAAGTCGTTCATTAATTAAAAAAACATAACCAATAAAAACAATTTTAACGAATATTTGTTTACTTATCGTTTTAATTTTGCGGAAAATAAAATGTAACTTTAAGTCATTTCGTTTTATTTGAATAAGTGTATTCCGAAGGGTCTATGAAGATTAAAATTTGCTTGAAAACGCGCAGAACAGGAAAATGGTTTAAGGATCTTGCTTACGCAATTAACAACAGGCGGTAATAGAGAAGCAGAGATAGCGATGCCGATGAGTGGTCCAGCACTGCCTTGCAGCAGGGCTAACGCTACACCAGTTCCCGAAGTCAGTGCCCACAGGACACCCATCCAAAGAGACCTCACGTTACCACTGCAAAAGTGATACATTTTGGAGATGTTCCAGTTGCTGTTACCATACTGTTATGATCATATGCCTGAAGATTTATCGCGAAATTGATTTTATTTGGCTAAAGTAAACTAAACGTGACACGTAACTATTAAAAAGCAATTATAAAATTACAATAAAAAATCACCGTGATTTCATTTCTTCTGTAGGCCAGTCTCCAAACCCCCAGGGCATTTCAGTTGTCCCAAGAATTAGTCCAAATATAAATCCAAACAGTAAAGACACGAGCATTCCAAGTATCAAGCTCTCGAAGCCGCTTCTCACCAGACTCCGGTCAGCAATGATGGTGCCAAAAGTGATGGACATGACAGGCCCCATGAGAGGTGATACCAACATCGCTGCTACTATGTTAGAAGCATTATTTTCCACCAGGCCAAGTGCTGCAAGAGAACTGGAGAAAATACAGTGAAAAAGTGTTTAAGGATGAGTCAAATATGTTGAAAGCGGAAAGATAACTAGTAATCGGTTTGAACGAAGGAGTATTTCTGTCTTTTTGAAGGACAATTTTTTTTAAATATTAATTTCATTAATAACAGTTTTTAATTAATTTATTTTTTTTATTAATAACGGTCGCTTTGTAAAATAGGTATGTTTATAGTTCTTTATAATAACGATGTTCGAATGACGAACAAAACATTTTAAATCCATTTATTGTCTACTAAATTCCTAAAACATAAATAGAAAGTAAGTATATTTAAAACTAAACATCATTTAGTATTAATTTAGTGAACGTGATCTTCATTCTTATAGCAGTGGGTGAAAATTAAACAAAGAATAGTTTCTTATTTTAGAAGCGAGGGCGCTCGAGGTCAAGGCGACTCAAGCTCGTCAAGACGCGCAATTAAGTTTATACAACGCTTAAGGGTAAGGGTATCACTTACTTAACTTTTAAACCTACGGAATTTTCCACTAATCGATAAGTTCTTATCATCTAAGAGAAAACTTATACATTATCAATTCTAGCGATGTACAATCTCAAAGTAACTAATACTGAGTCGCTACTTCCTTTGAATTCGTATGTCGTTAATCAGTTAATCCTGTGAATACGTGGTAAACAACAAAAGCAAAAACATTTTAATCAAGTCCACTGGTAACATATCCATACTAAATTCTGTAGGATTGTGGGTTTTTTGCGGTACTTACTCGGCTGTAACAATTAATGTGAGGTAATCAAATGACAGCTCTCCACCGCCGCGGACGCCATCTACGACTTGCTTCACTGTTAACTTTGACCGAATTGATTCCACGAAGCTGCGCCAGCGCTTCGCCTCTTCGTTCTTACGTCTGTTGGATTTTAAACTTGATTTTAATATCATGGTTAGATCGTTTATACAATGTAAGTTTGTATATTAATCTTCACAACGCCATTTACAAATAAAAGTAAACTTGATATCATTTGAGAAACACGCTTTGATGGAAGAATTGTCAAAGCAAATAAATGTTTATTGTAAAAAATACTTACAACAGAGCCTCGTCATCTTGGTCTTCTTCATCAACTGCAGAATGCACAACATTGCACGGCAGTACACTGGGATATAAGAAAAAATAAGTACTTTCACAAACTAGCTGACAAACGACACAAATAAAAAAGATGTTTACCAACCAGTCACACTCAATAGTCGTTAATGATCAGTAATAGAACTCCTTAGTGTAGTTTCATGACTGCGTATGGCAAGCTTATATCGTTATCCGATTTCACCAAAGTGATACTTACTTGACGATGGATTTGCATCGCACACCAATACCCAGTTTGGTGAGACAGTGCAACATTGTCTCACACGCATCTCCAGACGGCAAAGGGAACGTAACATGAAAGTAGTTCTCCATCTTGTCACCTATCCACACTGCATGTTCAACACGTAGTTTTCTAAGAAGCTCTTGTAAAATCTGTACAGTTACAATTAAGTAGGTATTTTATGTACTTTTATGTGATCTATGATATCACAACTTGGCTGAGATTGTTAACTCAGGTGGCCAAATATTAAATACTAAATAAAAGGTATGATTTAGTATATCTAAAATTGAACCATAGACTTGTATTTGTCTATATTTGTTTTATAGTATAGTTTACTAATCTATTTACTATTTACTAATGCGAAATGTAAGATTATTTAAAATACTTACGCTTTCCATTGTTATGTATTCATCATCTTCTGTTATGTACTCTAAGGATGAAATGAATCCTTCGTTATAATAATTTTGTGTCAGATGTATCGGTATGCTGCGAGATTTCTTATTCCTCAGTTCAACTTGTAGTCGGCATTGTTTGTAGGATGGAGATTTATCTATTGAAACAATATCTTTTGGTTTACCGAACTTTATAATGTGTTCGTAATTGCTGGAAGGAATGCAGACTATAAAAATAACTCCTGAAGGCATGATGACGATCTATTGTAAACAAATAGACTAGTAGACTAGCAGAGCGGTAGACCAGTATGTGGCTAACTACAGATGTTATGAGGAGTAAAATTATATCTAGCATTGACAATGTTTAATAAATAACATTTAATTCAATTAGTCGTTTCTAACATGGGTGTTAGTGAGTAATGTAATTATTATGATCGTCGTAATTAGTTACTTACTACTTCCCCAAGTACATACGCTTATAGATATATATTTTTTTATATCATAAGGTGAGGCAAATGAACGAGCGGCCACCTGAATTCGCCCGAGTATCAAAGCGACCACTGTCTATAGATATCCGCAATTTTAGATGCGTTGTCAACCTCTAATCGACGCAGGAAGGGACGCACAAAAAGAGAATATTTGCCCATTACTATGCATTCCCTCCTCCGTCAAATCTACTTTCTCTGCTCATCTTTTCCTTATAAGAAAACGGTAGGAAGTGAAAGAGTACTAAAATAAGACCTATATTTCTCATGATCTAGCGGATTTCATTGTTGTTAAGGATAATTTTGGTGTTATACTTAAAGTTAAATGCGAGATATCTGATTGATATACTAAAATCGTCATAAATCTTGCGTAGTTATACATTTCACAAATTTACTTTGCTCACTGCGTAATAATAGCGAGAAATTACTATGTATTTGCAAGATTATTATATTCCGTGACTTAATTGTTAAATTATTGTACTAAATATAGTTTGGTTACGTATTTAGCGAAGTGAATATCGCTGGATTATTTCCAACACGTGGCGACCGGCGTATTACTTCGGCTGACAAGTCACGTGGTCGAACATTTAGCAGGAAATTCTACACGTGACTTTGTTATGAAGAAACAAATGAATATTAATTAAGTAGTTGATTAAGTTAACAAATATCCATTGCCAATAATTGTAAATATCCATTGGCGGGTTCAGAGGCAGAGAAAGAATGGTTATGGTTTTCTCTTCTATATAAAGTTTATTTGTATTCAAAATGTGTTTTAATATTTTGTGCCAGTCTTAATTAGGCTTTTGTACATACGTATGTATGTAAGTACTTAAGATAGGTATATTTTAGTACAAACTAGTCAAACAACAATCGTTATCCACTTTTGATATATTAAATGATTTATATATATTAAATGATTGATGTTAAAGAGTGTTATTCGCATCCTTTCCATAGGTATCATAAGGATTGGTGTGATTAGATTTTTAAATTAGTTATTGTGAGTACAGTCGCGAAAATCAAATACCTACGGTAGCAAGGGGTTGCGCAAACGACGAGATAATAATACAATTAGTGATAGCAATTGTATCACTGACCAACCTTTTTGATGTGAAACATCTATAGGCTCACTTGTAAACCGAATTGTTGGCGTGGCGACGCTTGCCGTGGCGACGGGTCGCCACTCTATACTGTTTTTATATTTAATTAATTATATTCATATTAATCATATTAGTAATTCTATAAATTACATTAATATTATCTTCAATTAATTATTTTTTTATTATTCATGAAGGCATTAATATGGAAAAATATATAATATACACATATATATATTATCATTATCATCATTATCATCATCATCATCATTATCATTATCATTTATTTATTTATTTATTTATTTAATTATAATATTTAATATTTTATGCATATTACTTGTACACACACGATGTTTCACATCTGCCAGGCGTCCCATGACGGCTCACATTTTTTTTTCATTAGGCTATATTTAATTCCTGTAATAATATTATCTTTTATGCATGTTACTTGTACAGACACGATATTTCACATCTGCCAGGCGTCCCATGACGGCTCACATTTTTTTTATTTTCGTACAGACACATTTAAAAGCTTCGTCCTATTGGATATTGTTACGCGTCGTTGTTTCGGTGTGTATAAAATGTTCAAACGGCTTAAAGTGGAACACCGCCAGATTCCCCGATTGAACACATAAATGTTAAAATTTAAATATTTCTACAAATCAACGTATTTTACAAAGGCCTCCGTCGGGCATTATAATCGGATTTGTGGCGGAGGGAACACGATACTGCTCAGATGCGATTTATGTTCTGACCCATTTCTACCACAATACATCTTGTTGCGGTGTGCATTCCTATTTCTAGACTAAGCTTTTATGACATAGAAATACTAAAAGTACTCGTGTCATTAATGAGATCAATTTTAATTAATCTTTAATTACATAATTAAGACGTCAATTGAGATGTTTAATCAAACTAAAGACTCAAAAACTTTAATCGCTCAAATAATGAAACTTTTATATAATATTTCATGGCCATAAAGTATACATAAATTCAATTGATTCGTTATTCAAGAACTGCGTCAGGTAGTAAATATTGGAATGTTTTCTACTCTAAATATCTAATTTGTGAAAACATGACAAGACAAAGAAAACTAAGAATATAAAAAGTACTACTGTGACGACATACAACTATAGCGACATAAAATATATATAAGGACCTTGGTACACAAAGCTACACAAACACATGTTTTTATTCTTGTCAAAATAAAATTTAATAGAATACAGGTACGCGTCATCAACATATGAAATTGAATTGCGTACTTTCTTTAGAGACTAAAATAACAGATTTGTGTAGTTTTGTGTATGAAAGCTCTTGAATATGGGTAAATTTTTTTAAGAATGGTTTACATAATGCCAGTACGGTAGGACAGTAGCGTTCAAAATCTGCGCTCAACAACTGGCAAAATGTAAACACTTACTGCCACAAGTGAGCCAAAACAAACCATGGTAGGTGAACGCTACTGTCCTGTAATGTAAACCAGACATTAACAACTTGATGCCAAGTATGGTAGCTATAGTAAATATTCTAATTACAGCGATGATGATTCTTGATTTTATTTATAAACTAATGCAAGATGTATTATATTTTATTGTAACTATGTACATTATGTGCAAGGATGTTTTTGTCATACGAAAAGTATGTCATAAGGTACTGAGAATGAAGGTTTAAATGATTTCTCAAAATTAATATACGAATATCTAAGACTTTTCTTGAAAGTATTGATTTTACAAATTACAGATAGATTGATGTAACAAAATTCATATTAAATCACGAAAAGACTGTTGTTCGAGATTTTAGATACCAAAATTAAATGGGCAATACAACTAGCATTTAAGTGTAAGCTGGCTCTATCACATCAACCTTTTTCACCATAATATTCAAGTTAGGACTAAGTTAAAATATAGAGGAATCTTTCACGTGGACGTATTCAGCCGGCATCGAAGCTCTTTGGAGCGGTCTTATGGCAAAACAAAACACGATGCGCGCAGCCGCAAAGCGGACCCTTCTGTAGGGCAGCCGCCCGCCCTACAGTCGCGGCAGAGCAAGCCGCCCGCGCGCACGGCACTCTAACTACCGCGCCCGCGATCAATACCCTATCTAACCTATAATTAATTAAATATAAACCATTAATAAAGAATATCCTAAAGTGTTTCACATTTGCCGTTTTGATTACCCCGTGAGTGACATTCGCGATGCTGCGATCATTTCGTAAACACCATAAATAAATCATAGCAAACACATGATCGGAAGTACTGGGTAACCCATGAGCTATTCCTGTCCCTCCAGAATCGTATGTAATGTTAAATGAATTTGTGTTCTTAAGACTCATTTAAGGTTACGTAAATGCTACGGCGTTGTGGACTTTGAAAATCGATACGTTAATAATTTTGATTTGGAACGCTTCGAAGAATATTTTGAATGAGACTAACCTGCTTTGATACTATTTTCATTCATTTTCATAGGTATTACTATGTTATTATACTCTACTCTTGATGACTGACTGGTGACGATATAAGAAAATAATCGATTTAATATAGTAAAAATACTATCCCAAATGTCCTTTGACTTATAGCTATGTGATGAAAGAAATACCTTATATAACCTTAACCTTACTGTGACGTAATTAGATATATACATAGTTGGCCATAGTTCTTCTGTTATTCGCTTTGATGGTCCTTTATTATTCTTTGAATCTCAAATATTTTAATCAGTTGTTTATGAAGACTTTGATAGTGATCTTTATTATCAAAGTTATTTAAAAACAACTGACACTTTTCGAAGACTTTTAAAAAAATTATATCATTAAAGTTATTTTACCTTAAAAGATAAATTCATAAAATTTTATTAACTTGATTCTGTTTTAAAAACCACCTCAAATTAATATTCAATGTAAAGATATATTTTAACCTAAGAATAACGCCGAATAACCGCCAACTTAACGAATCTTGTCACGTAAGGATCGTCTATCCAACGAACAAAATGCATTGAAATAACATTAATATTTATAAAAAGTGTTTAGAAGACTTCATGTAAACGACCATTTGTGAACAGTAATGTACATTAAACCGATAGCTTCGTAGTTTCATATGCGAACTATAAAATTGACTATTATTGAAGGTCGTAACGTTGACTTTTTCATGCGGCATTTCAAACCTTGAAGTGTTTTAAATCGTCTAAACATATTTTACTATTTCTCATACTAATTATTTTTTCAATACATGTCTAAATACATATATACCCAAGCTATTTACCTTTAAAAAAATCGAAATAAACTTGGCACGTCTGAACATAAGTTAAAAAACTATTGAAAGGTTTTACATTAGGTTGTCATAAAGAGAGGCAATTATTTGCTCTCAGTTAATTTTACTGATTTGTTCTTTTGATCAAGAATCATAATAAGAAATATAACTCTATTCCTCGAAGTTCGTCGCACATTTTCAATGTCATTGAACTAATTAATTATAATATTGTTATGGTAACAAATGAATGCGATTTATTGTTCCATAAAACAAACGACACAATCGTATTAACATAGAAAGTTTCACTAGCGTAAAACTGATACCATACAAGTTTCATACAACGATCAATACACCGCCATATTTGTCAGCCTCATTGATATTTAGATATAAATAATGGTGTCATTGTCCTATTTACATCATGCCTGTTTCTCTGAGTTTCCATTGCCGAGACATGTGTACGGAAACATATTGTTATCTCTTTTTTTAAACAAGGTTGAGAGGGACGGCAGTATGTTATCGAACATTTGTTTTGCAAGTAGAAAATCTCGACTAATTTCACCTGCAGGTAAAAGTAAATTCGTATAACAATTAATTCCTTGAAAACTATCACGCCGTTTATGCTATAAAGGCTAAATGAAAACATACAAATGTACTTATCCTTCTTGAGACTCTACTGGAATAAATGGAGATACTTATCACAATGGAGCTCAAATTATGAGCACTTGTTACAATTGTATCATTAATTAGTAAAATTTTACGCAGCATTTTAAATTTAAAGTTTATTTATTTATAAAGAAATTATTAGTTTTTTTCTTTGTTCTAGTATGTACATTTTTTAATTTCTACATTTAAATTGTACATTATAATTAACTTCAACGTCACGAAATACATGTTTAGTTTAATGAACTGAACTATAATATAGTTTTATTAGACGAGACTCCGTCGCGAGTGCAAATAAATTTTTGGCTTTAGTGTAATTTTTATGTATATAATTTTACATATACTGCAGACACTGGTAGGGTTAATACGAAGTCAGGCGTACCGAACAGAATAAATTTTACAGATAATAATAAAATCTCGGCAGCCGTTACAAATCTGAAAGTTCTACGACCTTTGCTACGTCTCGCCCGAAGATCGAAGTTCCGTAGAACCAACCTATTATGCTATCGCTAAGTATAGTCTACCTTTTCTATACGAAAGCTGCAAATGCATCCTACTAGGGTTATTGTTATTGTTCGTCTGTTGCCGTAGATTTACACTGTCAAAACACGCGTAAACAGATTGTTATATCTACTTTATCAAATAGAACGAAAACGATGGCTCGCTGTTAATTGTTAATTGCTTAAGCGATCACACGTTAGTACATTTTGTACGATAACATTTCAAACACACTCACTATTTACAATAAAATAAGAATTAAAAGTGAACTTAGTTGAGAGTCTGTGGTTAGTTTCAAATTTTTAAATGTCCGTGGGGTGACTGGCGCTTGGGTAAATATTGTCTGGCCACTCCGCTAGGTCAATGTACCAGCTCATCCACTGACATTCCAATGACCTTTATTGAGATTCAGACAAACTCCGAGATCAATGTTCTCTAATCCAATAACGATCTTTTGAATACAATAAAGAGATAACATTTACATTTTAAAATTTAAGTACATTTGCAAATGGTTTGGTATACATAAGTATTATTTGATCTCTTAAAATATTTTTATATTATTGTACGAAAATCCCTAAATATAAAACGAATATATACAACTAATCTTCACAATGTCAAATTCGCGAACAATGTTTTCGAGTTTTAACAAAGTTTCGAACTCAGAAAAACAATTTTAGTGCATGTACTAATGCAACTGCATTATAACTATAATATGTTAGTCTATTATTTTTATATCATGATAAAATTAAAATGAAAATACAATTCAACATGTTATACACATACAAATCTTTAAAAAAAATCTGAGAGAATTTAGATCTAACAATTGCGAAAGTTAAATAAAATATACGTTTATAATCGAATAATAAACCAGATTATAGACTTTTATTATTGAAATAACCTTGCCCTATATCTGTCAGTACTGATGCTTCAACAAACCTCGGTACTGCATACATCTTACGTATTTCCTTGGCACGATGGCAAGAATTATTTGTTTATTATTATGAACTACATCTATTCAAGGTTGATGATGGTGACTATGGAAATATTGACTTTGAAATGAACTCGATCTTTTTATCCAACTAACAGACGCACTCACAGACATTAAGTAGTCTCCCTTAGGGTTATAGTATGAGATATCTACACTTAGATCAACCCTTAGTGATTAATTGACAACTCTTAGTTGGGAAATATCTGTCAAAAGATATTTAAACCAAATATTTTTTAAATTCTCATACGTTTTAGTTCACTGTTCAAATATAACATTCTTGGTTAATAAGTATTTCACGTCTAACTCAAATGTGCAACAGAATATGAACATATCATCAAGTACCACGAACTTGTTTTAGCAAATTTGGATACATATAATTAAATCAGATATTTATTGATACAATCAGACCGGAAATCAAATCCTTGGCCTTCGATTAAATATATGTACGAATGGTACGAACGAAATATAAATATATTATACGTGGCTTTTCTAAATATCATCATCATCGCCCTGGCCTTATCCTACTCATATGGGTTTCACAAGGTTTTATAAACCTTATAGTTTTGGCTTAATTTTTTACGGCCGGCCGCCTGTCTTTTGCCAACCCTATTTGGGAAGCGTTGTCATATTAAGCGTTTCTAAATATAAAACATTTAATCATAATCGTCTAGTTTCTACTGATACATTTCTTTTATTAATAGACCGTACATGTTGACGGAGATTTCTAATGATTGCTTGAAATTACCATGTCAAATGAGATCATAACTACGGGGATGATGCGTTAGGACTTTTTTTTGGAAAATAAGTTATCATGATTTAAGCTTAAGTATACTTAATTATTTCATATTATTTTAATTTATTTCTACCTACCCAAAGATAAATTATAATATTTATAGTCTACGACTGAATTGGATTTTGTGAAGAATTCAATATTCGGTACGATTTAATACAATATGTTTTACGATAAATAAGTGTCCATTACCGTATTGTTGTACCGTATTACAGTTTATTTTTCACACGGAGACAAATATGACGTGTTTGTTTTTATTTAGTGTAGGGCTAGATGGAATACTTTGTATTATTTGACACCTCTTCATAAACATACAATAAAAGATTTTTTTAATGTATCCTAAAGTCGAATTGTAGTCGCTAAAGAGATTCAAAAGGAGAGAAGATTATAAGACCTTTTTAAACAATAAACAAATCGTATATTCGTATGTTATTGTTTTCGGAATACTCAATTGAAAAAAAGGACAATTAATACCATCTAAGAATACGTCATTGTTTTCTTTCCACAATAAAGTGACTTTCGTACTTAAGTATATTTTAATAACAATATTACAAAGAAAATGTTTTTAGCGCTTCTACAATTGTTTATAATAAAATGCGGTTATAGCGCAGATGTAAGATCTGACGTTACCGGCTGTAATAAACTAAAACTGGAAATAGCTTGCGCGTAGATTCGTTGCAGTATTGCTACAGTTATAATTTAAATGTACATTTGTATATACTCTTGAAAATACTCGTGACGTTTAATGTATGTATATCCATTAAGTAGTTTTGCAATCAAAACTACTGAATTTCAGATCGACAATTGAGTTTGGATGATTCCTATGCAATATAATAAACACATGTTTTAAACGGTTCCAATCTATTGCTACTAAAACTTAACTAACAATTTAATCAAATATTATGTTTTATCGCTTTAAGCGCATTTCTCATACATTTTTTAAATATGTATTGGTAACACTTTGAAAAACTTATTGTTTTTTTATCTCGTATTTTATTTTTAAGAGGCTTTTTATTTTCAGCCAGTTTTATTGGAAATGAATGTAGGAATATCACGTATGTATAAATATTTTATGCGTGGGAGAAATAAAGAGAAATGGTAGAAAATATCTATAAATTCACAAGAAGCGTGGGTTTCATTGAAACCTGTGCTTGCTGCGTCATTTTATTTTCAGTTTAAAAATTTCCATCTTTGTTTATACTTATTTATTATTTATTTTAAGATGATTTGATCTATAAAAGATCTATAAAATTTAATAATGATTTAACCGGTATTTCTAACAACATAATCGTGTCATTACAGTACAGTACAGTAGCGTACACTATTTATATTTCTAAGTACTAATATCGCGGTAATTTAACAAAGGTTATCCACTATGACACTATAAAAATACCATTAAGTATAGTCTCTAATGGTTCGTAATTATGTTCCATTATCAACTCCAGTAAATTCTATTTCCTAGTTTTGTAGCTATTTGATGACCTTAACGAAAATAAAATAAATTATTCGAACATCACAACGTTAGGTTAAGTTGAAACGATGTTCAGAATAACAAATGACTATCTTTTTCTATCTAATTTTGTTTTATTTTCTGTCGCGACATCGTATAGAGTACCAGAAACATTTTTTTTTGTCTTATTACTGTAATTAAATCTACTTCGACAAATATTGTAATAATTTTTAAGCACTCCACCTGAATATTATTGTCAAGGGTATAAACAATAATGTTTTTATTACAAACATGTTTAAGTATTTTTTAAGTTTTATTTGTTTTATGCGGCAAACAAGTTGGCTAAGAATTTTCATTTAGACTCGGGTCTGTAATATCAACCTACGGTAATATTGTGAACTCATTTTAGAAGGAATGTTTCTATATTATCTCGAGGAAGTTGCCTCGCCCATAAGGTGTTTCATACGAAATAAAAAACAATAATTTATCGGTCCGATACCTACGGTACAGGAAGCATCTCTTACTGACATGTCCCGCCCCGCAGTCACGACCTATTGGTGTCAACATTTCTCGTCCGGCACACCAAAACATTGAGGTCACACAGAGCTTTCAGCTAGCATGAAAATCTATTTATAGATATTATAATGTAATTTTTTGTTTTATTGGAATTATAAAAAGTTTTTTTTTTATATTATCCAGATCAAATTAATGCACTAATTAATACATTTTAAATTTATCTTTAGCAAGAAAATATAATAAAAATTAAGCGAATTCTACCAATAACTGTGGATGTCCATTTCAGAAATGGTGATTATTCAACCTAAGATAGTCCAGTGCTTTCAAATGTTTGCAAAGTTTTGTATTCAATTACCAGACAATACGATAAATATTCCTTTTACTAAAGGTTGAAAGTTAGAATAATAATAACTGAAATTGTAATTTATAAAGCCTTTAGATCGTAAAAATGATTAAAGGCTTGAATTTTATTGCCTGGATAAGAGAGAATGACGTAACGTCTTTCGCCGCCGGTCGGGCGCCATATCTCCATTAGGCTGAATGGAGAAAACGTTTGCCTCGTATCAAAATACATCAGTAGGAGTCCTTGTCGTTATAGCTAGATATAAATAATCTAAACACGAAATACGTGTACATAATAAACAAATGAATTGTGATGTTCCATACATTAAAAATATCTAAATCTGTTACCAATAATATTCCATGTTATAACTAAGTCAAATATGACTGACTGACTGAACATAGTGACTGATTAAAACTTATTCATACATAAAATTTATTCATACTTTTAAATTAGTAATAATTTTTCGTTTATTTAAAAATACAGGCGCAGAGATTTATCTTTTATTTGTACCATAGCACTTACTAAAAGTCTTTCATATCGAATCTAAACGAATCTAACATTTAAGTACTTACTAGTTTTATTAAAGCGTAGTTCATTCTACAATAAATCCGATAAGGCGTACTTATCAGCATCTCGAATGTTACATTAGAAACGGATTTCGATCGATTTGCTTTTTTCCGTAGAACGTCAGATTTCTCGACCAGTGAAGGTAAAGGTACAGTCAATGTAACATGTGTTAAAGGCTTAAAAAAGTGATTTAATTGTGTTAGCAAGTCGATGTGTTGTCGGTGATCGCGGACGTATGAGTTGAGGTGACGGGCGGACAGCGATGACGTCACTCAAGCACGGAGTCAACCTGAGCAGGCGCGCTTGCAGGCGCTTGCTGACGGCCCTGACCGCAGCTGCACTCCTGGTGGTTACTTCTAGCAATCCTATTGAAGTGAGTAAACATTATTAGCAAGGTCTTTTCTCTACGAAGTTGGCACAGTACGTACTACTCTTTCATACATAGTATCAGCAATAGAAGGGATCAGGCGTTATATCTGAAGTCTTTTACAAGTAATATATCATGAACATCATCACCTTTATTTCTTTATAGAAGCAAGAAAAGAAGTAAACTCATTCCTTAATGATGTAACATTGGCAAGATTGTTGGTATAATTAGCTGTATACCGTGATATGAAGTGATATGTCAAATGGAGAGTCAGAAGATTAACGGTTGCATCATTTCTCTGGTTCTTAGAAAGAGAAAGAAATAACTTAGACTGAATGTAAACTTTAAGTGAAAACCAAATAGTATTTTTTTTTGTTCTTCCTATTATTATTCCACATAAAGCTCTTATAATTGGAGCCATAATTGAAGAACTTAATGATACAAACTAATAGGTTTATGGTCCGTTGGACACATTGTAATGTCACTGATGCAGATTCCAGTTCCCTTCAGAAAAATGTATCTTTTCCTTGTCTATAAATAGCCCTTAATAAGATCATGGAATATTTACTTAGACAAATAAGCTTTTTTAGCCAATAGAATTTTGTATCATTCAGAAAATTGCGTTTTCATACTTAGATTTTTATATTTTAAATTAATGTAAAATTTGTGGACAAATAGAAATAACATAATCGTAGTTCTTGAAATCCATATCTACGAGTAGTTCTAATTTACTCTTAAGAACGTGAGCATTTATTCTTCGTCTAAAATGAAAAAAATACGAAGATATAATGTAACTAATCAAAGAAAAAAAAGAAAAGAAAAAAATTAATTTGTTATTTATTTCAAACAAAAGGAGCATCGGTTATTATTTTCAAGTTCACTATTAGCTCCGAGTGTAGCGAAAGCCGCGTCGTTCCGCAAATATTTGCATTCGCAATTAGTGAAAGTATTTTAATCTGTAGACCGTAGCTGATACCAGCTCATTGTAAAGGCTCATTTGTTACGTATTAAAAGATACATACTTTGATATCATGGGTATATATGGTTGCTATAAATATGTCTATTAGATGTTATCTTACTAATATTACGCGTATAAATGCGAAAATTTAGATAGATGGATGTTTGTTTGAATGTATCTCCTGAACGGTTCAACGGATCTTGATGAAATTTGGCACAAATATAGACCATAGTCTGGAAGAACGCATAGGCTACTTTTACGTTTTTTTTATTCCACGCAGACGGAGTTGCGTGCGATAGCTAGTTTTAATATAATTGTTTCATAGGAGAATTAGTTCATAAATACATATACATCTTATTAACTATGCTAAAATGATAAAGTTTAGACGGATGGATGTTTGTTAGATGTTTCTCGCTTAGACGATGAACATAATCTGGAAGAAAATAAAGCTACAATTTTTATTTAAATTCCGCGCGGACGGAGTCGCGTTCAAAAGCTAGTATTATCGTAGCCTCTTAGATGTATTTTGTGTCTATTTATAAACAATGTGAATGAAATGAATGAAAATTTATAGACGTAACATACGAATAAAATTTTACATAAGTTTAGAAAAAATAATATAAATATTTAATGTGGTACAAAATCTTTATTAATAGGAATAAAAAATCTAAAATAATCTAAGTAATTAAATCTAAAAATCATTTTTTTGAATAAGCTTGGGTTATTTTTATAAAGAAAATCATCTATGAAAATGTATGAAAATAAATTGGTGTTACATATGTAATGTTCAGAACAAACTAAGCTACGAAGGTCGGTACTTTTGCTACTAACAAGGTCACACTGCTACGCTAAGCTCGTAGACTGCGACGCGATGCTACGAACTACGGTGTAGACCTCATGTACTACGAATGTCATTATTTTTATGAAATTTACAAGCTATGTCCGCGACTGTGTCCGAGTTAAACATTGTAGTTTGATGGTATTAGTTATTATTTAGGCTAATTATTTACTTAAACTTATAAAACATGTGAACAAAACACATGTTTCAATCTTTTAGCCGTAAAAATGAGGTTACTTCCATACAACTTTTCATTCCCCTTTTAACCCCTTAAAACTCTTGTTTTGAATTAAAGAGTAACCTACGTCCTTTTTAAGGCTCTAAACCATCTGTGTACCAAATGTCATTGAAATCGATTCAATAGTTTTGGTGTAAAAGTGCGACAAACAGGCAGACAGAGTTACTTTCGCATCTATATATATAAAAGAAAGTCGTGTTAGTTACACTATTTATAACTCAAGATCGGTCGAACTGATTTAGCTGAAAATTGATGGGGAGGTAGCTCAGAACTAGGAGACGGACATAGGAACTATTTTTATCTTGGGTGCATTTTTTTTTTAATTCCGCGCGGACGAAGTCGCGGGTAAAAGCTAGTTTATAATTAATATAAGTAAGGACAATTTAACAGGCTAACTAGCAATAATTCGTCATATTAATATTAAGCAACTGCTGCTGGTTGATAACTTAAGACACCAGAAAAAAAAATTGCCAAATTGTTTCATAATTGGAAACGTTATCCCCGGTTGACATCGGTTATATTTATTACTATTTTTTTTTAATTTCGCGCTGACCAAGTCGCGGGCAACTGCTTGTTGTTATAAAAGAATAATTAGAGCTTCAAAACCCTAGCGTCATTGTATTTGATTACGCGAGCGTATAGTGATATAACGCTGTGGAGATCGTTAGCTAAAGGACGAAAGTTTGCGCAGTGAGTTGGGTAGACAGTATAACGATCTTGCGGCTTGAAGTTTGAAGGTCATAAAGCGCGACACTATGATCTTATCTTAAAGAGATTGGTGTCTTCGACAAGGTACAAAAGATAGCGTGGCTATAAATTATTATCTAAAGTTTAGTGTCTATACCACCAGAGGGAAGCACACTCAGCACGTACAATGGTCACTAGGGAGTTATTATTTCTTATTTAAATGAACCAACAACATAAAGTAACAGCTTAAGTAATAATTAAACGTTCCTAAATGTGGCATTTAGAACCCTATTTTCATTAGAGCTGTAGTGTAGCTGTACTTTAAAGTACATGATTTATATTTGTACGACAATAGAATAGGGGACTACTTCCACTATTATACAAACTAGCTTTTGCTCGCGACTTTGCATGCGAAGAATTAAAAAAAAACGGTGAAAAATATCTCATGTAATACTCGAATAAGATGTGTTGTACTAAAGCTGAGTTATCGAGTAAATATATAAATCAAACGTATCCCACGGAAATCGTACATATTTCCGGGATCATAGGTAGCCCAGGTGTTCTTATTGACTTTGATCTATCTCTATATCAAAATGCAACAAGATTCGCATTTATGATATAAGTAGGATGAGATGTACTATACATACATGTTAGTATGTACTAAATTGTTTAATATCGTAATTTTTATGTGAAATAACCTAAAACTAATATTTAAACATTGTGTAACGTGGTACAAAGTTGTTTATATTTAAAACACTGCGGCGTATGTAGATTGATTAAAAAAAACATAGAAAGTCAATGATAATGATATTGATATCGTATGAATAGATATATGGAAATACATACATCTATTCGAATTGAACGCTTTTTTAACGCGCTATAAAAACGCGACTGTGCGGATTTGGAACAAAAATAAAATAAAATACGCATCATTTTTGTTTAGTGATATTAAAAATGAAATAGCCTGAAATTTATAAATATCTAACATTAAAATGCTTAAGGTCACTTTAGAGTGGTGGTATCAAGATCAATAGAATGATAGACAACATCAGAGATTGTATAGAAATTCCAGCAACATTCAAAAGGTCAAGCCATCAGCAATACTGGCTAACTTACTCTCCAGCCTCGTCTCCTTTTAAGTGCCACTTACTCTGACTGTTAAAGATAGACTTTAGATTAGATGGAAACTGATGTATTCTACATTCATTCACATATGCATCCGTTTTAAACTTGTTATCAATTCATGCTACATGTCTACTTCATTTTCCAGGTCTTTTAGAATGAATTTTAGCTTTACACATTTTTTATGTATATAATAATTTTATACACAGTATATCATATATATGTTTCTGTAATATACAACGAAATATCTAACCTTCGTTGCGTGCCAAAAAGCGCAGCGTTTACATATTTTTTATATTTATATTTTCATGTTGCGAGCTTAATGCAGTAGTTTCTTAAAAAAATACTTGCAATTAGTATAAGTATGCTCGGTCGACCTGGATCCAGTGCGAATTATAAATGGAGCGAAAAAATATACATCAACAAATGTCATACGGAAATAAATGTACATTGTATGAAGTAATAAACGTAAGTAGATATATTAAATTAATTAATTATACTGTCTTATAAAATAAAAAGAGTGATAAATTAAAATTAAAGAAATTTTAACAAAGTTTAACTAATGTTTTTTTAATTCTTTATTTTAACTGTAAGTAATTTATATATACTTATTTATCTAGTATATTATATATTAAGTTGTATATAATCGTAAACTCGTTCACGATAAGTAGTACCAAAGAATATACTAGCTTAAGAATTTCACTTTGAAAATCTCGAATTTTGCAAACTGAGCGATCTTTGGAGCATATTTTAACGAAGCTCGTGAGCGATCAATCAATTGATGCTAGCACGAGTGACGTGTGACCTTTGCCTTTACAACTTTGTTGACGATGTACAATATGATGAGAGTATTAATTGGAACGTCGTCGTAATCTCATATGTTCCCATGTTTGGGCTTTAACGAAGCATAAATAAGAAGTGATTAAGCTTTAATTGAAAGTTCGGATTGACTTCACAAACATCTCTTAATATCTTTAACGTATTAAAATTGAACAGCACATTGGATAATATCGGGGATCGAACTCAAGAATTTCAAGTGTCACTGCGCTATTGATTCTTAAATGTAATAAACAATTCGCAAAAAAATAAAAGCTTTAAATATTTATCAGTGGAATTAATACAGTTTTGCTAGGTTTATAGCAGATGTAATGAAGGATGATAAATTAGATCGTGTAAATCCAATGAAATCCACTTGTGTTTTATTGTGATCTCCGTTCGATGGTTTCCATTTCTAATATCGATACAATAATTTTCAACAATATTACTAACATTGAATCTCCCCAAAAAATGTGCAAACAAGTTGGAAAGAAACAAAACAAACATAGTGATATGTGTAGTGTTATTAAAAACTTTTATTTTAGACTATGTAATAAAGGATATGAATGAAAAAAATCATATTACGAGTCTTGGAAACTCGAATAAAAGAAAGAAATAAAAAGAATATACGTTGACAAGGTCAAGCCTCTGCTCATGATATAATGCAGTAAAATAGATTCTCATAATGCGTAATTTTTACATTATTACAATCTTAGAATTAAATATATGTAAATTTGAATCAAGACTCTTTAATAAATGTAAGGTAGTGTTGTGCTTTGAATATGAAAATATTATGTAGAGTTAAACAAATACTATTTTTTAATTGCTGTATTTGTTATTTAATAACTTAAGATCACACTTAACACATAACTTTTTCTTCGTAATAGTAAAATTTATAAAATCTTTTATAGGAATAACTATCCAGTGGAGATGTAACGCCGCTTTAATTAGAGTTTTTTTTCTTACATGTGTATTTCTTGACAGTGAGCAAAAAGTGGAAAATTTGTAAAACAAAATGAGCTTCCGACGCAAAACTTGTGAAGGTTGTTCGATGTCGATCGATTTAGGTCAAACAAGTGGGTTGTTGTGGTCTGAGCTCTTTACAACTTTGATATAAAGTCTAGCTGTCGGAACTTAACAGCCAGTTACAGTATTATATTGAATATTTAAGTGTGAAATCTTTCACCTTATTCCTGATTTTGTCAATCCTGTTACTTGATACAAGAGTCATGATGTTTAAACAACAGATATAAGAAAATATTGTTTGTTTTTTCACAAAGAACGAGAGAAGTGACATGTTTTATTTGAATGTTTCGCAGTGGAAACTAACTGACGGCTGCACATATGTACTTTTACGTATACAGAGTATGATACAGTATCGTCGTTATCCATACCTATTACACTGCTCTAGTTTGTTTTGGCTTCATCAGTCGTTCGTTTTACGAGCAACGTCATAACAGACCTGCCCTTTGGCATTTATAACTTCAACATTACCGTAGTTCCCAATATTAATATTGCAAAGTAAACTATTTACATGCTACTATGCTGTTTAAGTTATATACGAGTACATAGGTATATATTTACAATATAATAGTATATAATAGTATAGTAGTAGTGGTGTATTTTTTAATATAATTTTGTTTGTTTCTATAATCTTTTCATATTCTTTTGTCCTCAGAGTTCGACGAAACAAACTCCGTCCATTACAGTCGATGGCATCTCTACCTATCCAGGTCTGGGGTTCGGTCCGATGGGGCCCGTGGTGCCGCTCCCCGGGGACCCTCCCGGCACGCAGCTGCGGCAAAAACAAGAGACAACTACACAGCTACCGACAACAGTCAAACCGAAGAAAGAAAGAAGCATTGTCATCGCTGCGGTTGAATTTCATCGTGTCGAAACTCCATTTCTAATTGGATTATGGATATTCTTTGCTAGCATTGCTAAGATTGGTGAGTTGTTTAATTTTAAGTGGTCTTTTCCACTAAGTGGATAGCCGTGTGACTCTGTTGCTGTTTTCATATAGCAATCTTGATCGTACCAGTGGAAATTAGACGAGACACTAAGTAAAAGGTTGTCACCAGTCATTGTTATTTTTGTGGACAACAATTGCTATTATATACTTATCAAAATTGCAAATTAAAAGGAGAGAATTTGTTTATTATAATTTATAGCAGTTCCTATTAAATGTTTTATTTAAAGCGTAATGAATGAAAATTTCATAACATAAATTATGCATAAAGTGTAGGTTGAAGGTTATATACAATGAGTTACGTAACTTGACACTAACAAACTGTGAGAAGAAGAAAATCTTTGCGTTTTAATTTATTATTGTACAAAGCGAAAAGAAAATAAAGAAATAATTTTATAGAAAGTTGCCTTAGTCACAACTCGTTGTAATGATAATTATAGACAAAATATTTTCTGTGATCTAAATATAAAATTTAAAAAAAGGTCTTAGATTTTGACAAATGAATATTTATGCCTTTACTCACTTTTCTGGGTTACGTTTGTATCCTTATATTTTTACTTCATCTATGAAATGAAATTTTATTTGTATAAACGGCTACTTTATAAAATTTATTCTAGCGAAATAAGATTTTCCCTTTGCCTTTTTCACTGTTTCATGTCACTTGGGACGTGTGAAAACGGTTTTCTTTTCTTATTCACGACTTTTTGTTTCTTTTAGTTCAATTTAGGCATGCTATATGTAAATAGTTTGACGAGATAGTGTACCGAAAAGGTTTTTTTTTTCGTTGAAATTCACTGCCATTAATTTATCAAAACGTACTTTCTACCGCGTACAGCCGCGTGGCTGGTCTGGAATGGTCTGTCCTCGGCGGTCTTTCCAAACTGCTACGACTTAGGGTCCTTCAAGAAGCGAGGGTATCACCATCTCTAAGGCCGGCAACGCATCTGCGATTTCTCTGATATTGCAGATGTCCATGGGCGTCGATGAACATCTTAGTGTTCCCGCTGCTCGTTTGCCCCCTTCTCTTATAAAAAAACGTGTTGTGATATCTCTCTTTTGCCTCTAAAAGAAAGAGAAAACAATATGTACTTGTATAAATGTATTGACAGTAGAATCCCACGTATATATTGAATAACTAGCGGTCGCCCGCGATTTATTCAGCGCAAAAAAGTACTATAGTACTCGTAGTAGTATATAATATTTCCGCGTGCTTTAGCTGCTTTCCCGTCACAGTCCAGTCAAATTCAGTTCAGCCGTTCCGGAGATTACTCGGAACAAACGCAGCCTTGCAGGGAGACATTTAAAAATTGGGTTTTCGTTATCTTCGCAAATATATCATGTGTATGAAATAAATATTTTTGTACAATATGATATACATAGACTGCAATTTCATTTATATGTAAAGATGTATAGTTATTTTCTCTCTATGTAGTTACTTAAGTAAAAGTACTCGCAAAAGGCTTTCAATATCTTTGGTAAATTGGATACGTTCTTTGTGTTGTGTGAATCGAGCAGGTAAAAGGGGCAGCCGGTGTGCGGCCACAATGACCTAGATTGTTACGATGTCACTAGATCATTTACGACAAATAATAGGATGCCATTTATAACGCCTCGGCTTAATCTAGGGCGAAAGCACCATTCATTTAAACTGTTAATTGGAAAAATCTGAATTAAAACAACCACAGTTAGTAAAACTTACTATTAATAAAATTGACATCTTTTTTTAGGCTACTGCATCTAGTCAGACTAAATTTATGTGTTAGTTACTTAGTATAATTAAATGAAATTTAACACCGTGTTACTGTTTATTTAAGAAAAGAACATATAAATCACAATACTATTTTATAACATGTTGATGTGTCAATTTTCTTATAGGACAACAACCGGTCTGATTAAGTTTTGATCTTTTGCGTCGTCTCACACAGAACATTTTCTTGTACTTCTGTTTGAGAAAGCTTCTACGGGACATAACACGTGTAGGTGACGCAAATGTTTCGCAAAAAGGACCATCAGTCTGCTGTTCTAGCAAACAATTAGCTAAAATAGGCTCCGTGCGAGTGCTGTATGCTATAAACTGAGCAGTGGCCGCTTGAGGTATAAACCCACTGGGAATCTCTCGTCTATGATTTATGTCGTTGTTTTGTTCACTACATGTAGTGTGGGAGGTTTCATCTATTGAACTGAGATCGGTCGATCCAACTTCCACCTCTGGTGACAAGCGGGCGACTTTCTCGTCACTTTGTAAAGACTCGTTTGTCATTTGACTGCTCTCATTATCGCCCGTTGTCGATGACTTTGAATCTCTCGAATTGTAGCACTTACTTTTGTCTTTTCGATATTTGTTACGAAACTGACAACCTACATCTCTGATATAAATAACCCCTTCGCTGTTATCTTCTTTGAAATCATTTTGTGTATTCTCATTACTTGTAACACAATCGTATTGACACGATTGATTTACCTTGGGACAAATCGCAGTCGTCGGCTTTATTAATTCGTACGGCGAAAATGATTTCGGAGACATTTTTGGTTGCACAAAGAATGTAGGTGCAGTAGGGTATGTGAAATCACATGGTTCATAAACCAAATTACTACCTGTACTTTGCTCGTTTACTGGTATGTATTTGAATTGCCCGATTTGGCTCTCACCGTTATCTGTATCGTTGACGCTAACAGTGAACTGCTCCAGGGTTGCCTTTGATATCGGTGCGCACAGAGGTAAATTCATACATCGAGGTCTGTGTGGACATTCCGGAAAATATTGACAATTGTTCTTTAAAACTGTGAGTCTCTGACAAGACGGTACCATGGTGCAAGGCGGATGATGTCTACATGCTTTTGTAACTCGCAAGACTCGAGGGCTTCTTGAACCCGAATTTCTGGCGCCTTTTGATGTAACGGGTGACTGAACAGAATGCAACATTTGACACATTGGAATCATATCACACTGTGGCTCGTGACCACAGCCCATATTATTAATTTTGTCGCTAATATTGTATGGTACATATCTGTAATTTAATGTTTTACTTAGCTCAATGCTGTTGTATCGTGTGGATTTGTTTTTAGAATCAGAGGTTTTGTCTTCATCTGCGGTGGCGACAAGAACTTGCTTATTACAATTAGGGCAAGTAATTTGACAATGCTTTTTAATGCGTCGCATTATATTTTTAGTTAAGTATTTTGAATTGAAAGAATCTTCTGTAATAGACTTCTCTGTAAGAGTACCACCAGGTGTCTCTACTGGACTTTCGGCACTGTCGTGTTTGAGAACTTTCAACTTTGCGATTTTATGTTGTTGAGCAAGCAATGAGACATCGCTTACTTGATCTTTCGCTCCTTCCATATCGTTATTGATATTTTCAATTGATCTTTTGTTACAGTAAAAACATTCTTGATGAGCATGTTTTTTAGATGCACATTTGTGATCTTTATTCTTTTTTCTTCTTTTATCTATGACAGGGCTACAACTTCCCACGTGATATTTTATGTTCTTCCATTTTTGGTCGTTCGTATTCTTGTCTTTTTTATGTTTTGTTTTATAATCGCAATTCTTCAAATTAAAATTTGAAGATATTTCCGAATCATGAGGAAATAATTTTCTAATTTCATGAGTATAAACGGGTATGGGTTTGTCATTGATAGATATGGATCCATTAGAATGGGTGCGTGCAGGGTATACTTTATAATTGGTTTTCAATTCAGCTTTGGGACTGTGTTTGCGATATTTTGTATTCAAAACTTTTTTATTTGTTAAAGTTATATCCGAGATACAGTTTAATGACTTTCTTTTTGCAATCGTATCTAAGTCATAAAATATAGTACTCGTTGAATCTATTAAATTTCTGTCTGCTTTGTTTTTATGAACTTTCTTTTCATAATTGTCACTTGTCTTTAATGGTAAATTGCCTATTTGATACAAATAATTTTCAATTGATTTTAGTTTATTTGAATATTTTTCTAGAGACTTATAGCTGTCGTAAATACTGGTATAGGATTTTGTACGGTTTGAATTCTTCTTATCCATACCGCGCCAAATTCGAGTCGTTCGACGAACATCAATTTACAACTGACCACTCACCGAGATTTAATTTACAAATGGATATAGCAATAAAGAACGACTCTTCAAATGATCTTGTAATGTATAGTAATTAAATTATATCTTACATTTTTTGTTAATTTTACAATTTTTATTATTTTTATTTAACATTATACGTCATTTTGGCAGTCCCAATCATTTTGTCAGGAATTTGTCAAAATGTTTTTTTTTCAGAGGTTTTATCTTTGGCCATAAATGTGATATTTCTTGCAGGATTCCACATGGCTCCGAAGTTGTCGAAGATGTTCCCTGAGTCCTGCCTGCTGATTTTTGTGGGGGTTCTGATTGGAGCTCTACTTCTGAGCACACATAGTGTTCATGTGCAACCACTGACACCGGATACCTTTTTCCTGTATATGCTGCCACCTATCATACTGGACGCTGGTTATTTCATGCCGAACAGGCTTTTCTTCGACCATTTAGGAACGATATTACTATTCGCTGTAGTTGGAACTGTCTTCAATACATTAACTATAGGTATGTTTAATTAATTGAATTAATGATTATAAAAATAGATATTTACAATTTTGAAAGGTTATACTATTCAATGATGGTGTTGAATGTTGATACTTAGAAATTTACTAGTTCAAGAGTTTTATAGCTTTTACTTCATCGAGTATTGACTTTCATAGGTGCATCACTATGGGCGTGTGGACAAACTGGAATGTTCGGATGCACCACGCCTCTGCTAGACATGCTGTTATTCGGCGCACTTATTTCTGCAGTAGATCCTGTCGCCGTACTGGCTGTCTTTGAAGAGATTCACGTAGATGAAGTACTGTATATCGTTGTGTTTGGTGAATCACTACTGAATGATGCTGTTACTGTGGTCTTGTATCACATGTTTGAAGCATATACGTAAGTATTATAGAAAATTAATTCAACCCTGTGAAAATTATAAGAGCAAAAAATGTTAACAAATAATTTAAAGGAATTACATTTAGCGCGTTAGTAAAAACAGAAAGTAGCAAATTAAATACGTACTTCATATTTTATTTTAGGGATAAAATTAACAATGCTACAGATGTACTTGTTACTTTAAAATGAAAAATGATTTAGGGTAGAGATTTTAAAAACTGTTTTAGAAATTTAAATGAAATCATTTTAGAGAAATGGGTGCATCGCAGCTGATGTACACGGATTTCCTGGCGGGTTTTGCGTCGTTCCTTGTGGTTGCATTTGGTGGAACATGCATTGGTGTCGTGTGGGGCTTTGCCACCGGCCTAGTGACGCGCTTCACACACGAAGTGAGGGTCATCGAGCCCATCTTTATTTTCGTGATGGCATACCTCGCATACCTCAACGCGGAGATGTTCCATATGAGCGGAATTTTAGCGTGAGTAAAAGATTCAGCTTGAATACATAAAACTGCATAATTCCTTGATTTAATACTTGTATTTACAATATTCATATGTGTATGTGAATTAACGTGTGAGACTGATTTTTTGTTGAACTTTTAAAACGTTTTTCAGAATAACATTTTGCGGCATAACAATGAAGAATTATGTAGAAGCGAATATATCTCATAAATCTCACACCACTATAAAGTACACAATGAAGATGCTTTCGTCATCGTCCGAGACCATCATATTTATGTTCCTTGGCGTGGCCACTGTCAATAACAACCACGACTGGAACACGTGGTTCGTACTCTTGACCATCGTATTTTGCTCAGTATTTCGTATCATAGGTAAGCGTTTTATTAAAATCTCGTATCTAAACTCGATTCATTTTTTTATTAGTTTTAAAAAACATTTCAAAATTTTGTTATATTTTCAGGCGTCTACATATTTAGTGCTGTTGCAAATAAATTTAGATTGCACAAGTTGAATACTGTTGAGAAATTTGTTATGTCTTACGGAGGTATGTATTTCTTTTTATCATCTTACCATAATTTTTTAAGCTTGAGAGACTTTCATATACTTGCTTAGTGCTTAGTTGATGAATATATATTATTTGTGTCATTACAGGACTTCGAGGGGCAGTTGCATTTGCGTTAGTGCTATTAATAGATCCAGAAGTAGTACAACTACAGCCGATGTTTGTGACAACAACCATCGCTGTGATTTACTTCACCGTGTTCATACAAGGCATCACTATAAAGCCATTGGTGAAGATACTGAACGTGAAAACGGCAGAGAAGAGGAAGCCAACAATGAACGAAAGGATACATGAGCGAGTAAGTTTAAAATCGATTATACGACCTGCGAAGAAAGTTAAACAATATTTTGTATTTTCTTTTTTATAATTTCAGTTTATGGATCATTTGATGGCGGGTATTGAAGACATTTTAGGCAAACATGGAAACCATCATATGAGGGATAAGTTTAAGAGATTTGATAACCGATTCATCCGACCGTTCTTGTTGAGGAATTATCAGGTTGGCATTAATTTTGATTCAGAGTTAGTTTTGTAAAAATTTTTATTAATGTATATAAACAACATTTAATAATGCTCATATTCGAGAAGAATTATCTAAGAACCAATGTAACTATGTTGAAGATAAAATTGTTAAAAAATATTTCTAGGGAGCGGAGCCAAAAATATTGGAAACCTACTCAAAATTAGCAATGAGAGACGCGATAGAATACATGCAGAGAAATGCTTCCACGATCGGAAACATATCTGGCGCTGAATCGATGTCAGCTATATTCAAAAATTATACAAATGCTAATTTCAATGGAAGGTAAACAAATACATATTCAGTATATTATTATAACCTTAGCAGTACAAATAAAATAAAGGTGATGAAAGTCAACTACAACCGCTGTTATCTATGCTCATTTATTTAATCTGTTTCAGTCCCAGCTTTAGCCAATTAGACTCATCTACATGGAATATAGATATGCAAGAATTGGAATACAATCCGTCCAAGAAAGATTTAACAGATGCTAGGATTCATCACTTACTTGCCGAGGAACTCTGCAAACCGTACAGAAGAGTAAGTAAAGAGTACCGATTTATTTTGATTGTATATTTGTTAATTGTACAATTTTTGGAGTAGATAAAATTATTTAAACATTAATCAAATGCTCCACAAATTATCTTTTTCCAAATCAATAGAAAAAATGTAAATTTCAATAATTTTTTTGTTTTTGTAATTTATAGCATCGTCGCTTGAGCTACAGCAGACATGCAGTGAATGATCGAGATCTTGGCACACAAGTTAACTATAAGACACACATGAATATAAGAAGACTGGTTGGTGATAGGAAACACCACCACAAGCGCAGCAAACGTGGAAAACAGGTAAGTTAACTATGAGAATCCGGCTCAAGGGACCATATTTTAACATTATTTAACACAAATAATAGTTTTTTTATGAGTAATATTTTTCTTAAAGAGTTAAAAGTGTTGTATGGTTTTTTCAGGATGGCAAAAACCATGTCACTTTCCCAGAATTCCAGCAAAATGGTTCAGCCAAACAGTTCACGCACGGTAAAAAAAAGTATTATAGATTAGGTACTTAATTTATTTCTATTTTAATATCACGAGTGTCACGCATGCACGTGTGGGTTCAAGTATTATTTTATTTTATTTTAATACTGTTTTGTTTTATGATATAAATTTTATTTTTAGCGGAACTCCACAGCTTCGTTTACGTAAAATTAATAGAAAGCCTTCACTTTGTATTTTGTTTATTTCGTTTTTTTTTAATTTTTATTATTAGATATAAACAATACATTCAATTATTATTTTGCGACATTTTTAATTTTTTGCATGTTCATACACAAAAGATTATAAAGTGTGGTATTTAATAGAGCATAATTTTTGATGGATAACCAATATTTAAATTTCATATGGATTTAGACATATTCAAGTGGTAAAGGGTTACTGATAAAGGGTAATGTTTGTGAAACAATTAGTTGGTGTTTGTTACAAATATTTAAAGAATTATTTACAAGCAACGTAAATAACTTATGAGTACAGCCTCCATTTTATTCTACGTAATATTTAACGAATATTATGTTACTCGAAATATCACAGAAAGTTAAAGAGGAACTAAATAAACTTGCATATAACTCTATACGTGATAATATCTTGGTTGTAGATTACATAGACGAAGTGCTACAGGAAGATGAAGATCGTGAGCCTCATAGAGAAGACACCGACGGCGGTATTACTTTTACTGCCAAATCCCCACGTAGGTATTCTGCATGATCCAGTCATGTCCTACCTTGTGTTTGTACTTCAATACAATATTATATACTAAATATTGGATAGGATGTATTTAAGGCTAGAAAGAGGATGGAATAATTTATCCTTAAATTTTGGATTAGCAAAATTGCAATTTATTCGAGAACAGAAATATTATTTTATAAGAATTTGAAATAGTATTCGTAAGGTCACAGTTTAAAATTTGGGTTTATGTCTGTGGTTATTGAGCAATGGAAATATAGACTAACTCAGTCTATGTACCCTGATTATAAAAACATAAATGTATTGAAATACAAACACTACTCTGTGTTGTGATCAAAAGTTTGTTATTCATTATATTTTATAACTTATAAAAAACATTGATATATATGACTAATATAATGGAAGCTTACAAGTTATTTGGTACGTATCAAAGTCATTTCATTTGCTGGGCCAGTTTTAATTTCAGTTACTGACATGGCTACTTCATTGTGAATGTCAAAAGCATTTGTTCTAGCATGTGTTCCTATTTGTTTATTTGGGTAAAACATTTTTTACTTTGAGTACTTAATTGAAGTTTATAATCGTGAATACATTTTTCATTTTTGTTGCTTCCCTATATCTTAAAAATGTTGGTCTACGGTCCTAAATAATTAAAAATACGTTGCTATCTTTTAATTTAGCCTCAAGCTAATTTAATCTATCACTACTACTTTTATTTTATCTGTCTTCATAATTTTCCTATCTACCATCTTGCTCTTCATTTCTGCTTGTTTAATATGTTTGATGGTCGTTTTCTTTCCTTCCTGCAAACTTGATGCGGCATCGCAAAAATAAACGATAATGGCGATGTCAAATAGCTGGATATAAAGAAGTCAGCCCGACGTCCTCGCACAAGGAGAACAGTAGTTCGCTCTTAAATCAGTTGGCTAACCTGCCCGGGTTCAATCCATTGAAAGCGAGGATCGTAAAGCAATACGCTAAAACGCCAGAGGAGATACTGCCGACTGCCGTTGAAAAATCATTACCGTGGCGAAGGGACAGGTCCACGTACAATTTTGGTATGTGTTTAATAAACTGAACGTCTAACTACCATTCGCTTCAGATGGCCAAAGTTTTAGTTTTAGCTTTTTGCTCTTAACGTTGTATTTATGGCGCTTTTTAAGCATACGGTTTTGGTCATCGAATAAATAACGATCAGTGAAAATTGCACGTTACGGAATTAACATCGTCGTTGGTGGTAAGCATAACTTTTAAGCTTGTTAGTGTGTAATATAAGTAGACTAGTTAAAACTAAGCCAAGACAACCATTTTTTAATAAAAACCAAATTTACTATCGCGATATCAAAATATCTTAGTAATGTTCATAAAAATGTTAATTAATGGTTATCTTAGTGTAATGTAAATTAAACTGTTGTAGAAATGCATGTAAAATTTCAACAAAAACCTTATAATACGAGTAACTGAGACATGTTAAGCAATTGATGCTGTAATAATGATTGCAATTATTTATGCATCTTTCCAAAGTACATTATGCTAAATAATCAAATCATAATATTTATGTATAATATTTATTATTTCTTAGTCAAATTAGGTTACATAAACTAATACTTTACAAAATTGCAAAGAATTGTACTTTGTTTTACTTCAAGCTAATATTTGTTTCAATAAATGTGTACTTTGATTTTAGTACCAAACGAGGACATACTCGAAGAGGATGAGAGAAGAATGTCGGACGATAACGGTAATACTTATTTTAATTCCTTAATTTTTAATATAGAGCTTCGGCTCTTCCTATTACTTATACTTCTTCCCTTTGTCCTTGTTCACTATATTAACAGTTTCCAAATAGACATATAAATAATTGTATATAATTTATCTTCATTGATTACTCCAGATGCTTACATGACAGTGGCGGAGCAGGCTCGTGTGGCCACTCCGACGGCGACGGAGACCATGTTGCCATGGAAACGGGAGGAGACTGAAGGATCGGGCGCACTCAAGCAATCCGAGTTCCCCTCGTGGGCATCGAATAAAGAATACTTAGCTTATAGCTCCCCATCAGCTACTTTCTTAGGTAAACTTGCCTGTCTGAAGTAACTCTGTGATGTGTGCTTTTTTAATAGATGTGGTGAATTGTGACAGATCTCATCAATTTCATACATACATTAGCATGGTGTTATTTAATATCATTTTCATTTTTGTCATCAAATCATGAACACGGGTAAAAAAAGCAACTAAAGATAAGTATTTCTAAAAACATTGATGTTACTAATACTTAACCTGGTTACGAAGTAATCCAATAGAAATGAAATAATTGACGTAACTGAGTAAATGAGTTCCGAAGATAACTACAAAAAGAAATAATATCATATGGTTAACTTGTTTTTGGACACGAATTTCGATTGTAAGTCATTCATATTTACGCTTATTTTTTAAATAATCCATTTTCATCACTTCTCTGTGTCTTGAACCTCATATAATTTTCATGATCTATTTATTTTCATTATCTATGTTTTTCACCTCATTGTATTTTATTAAATTAATTATTAAATATTCGTCTATATCATTTTTATTAAAATAATTAGTTCTTTATTCTCAGTTTTTCACACTCATAAGCTATGCGATACTTGCTTATCCGAACAAATTTGGCAAAATACAAGGAATTCGGTTGCAAACTATTTAAAGCACCAATGTATGTAAATTGTGAATAATACGAAATGTTAAGAATCACATACTTTACATATAGTATAAAGGTAATATAGTAACGAAAGAAAACAGAAATTGCGACCGATTTTTTTGAATTTCTATGAACGCATTTTATTATTATTGTTAAAGTACCTATATTTTTACCATTTTTTTTATTTATAATTTTCAATTGCACATTTTCTTTACAGCTGCTACTTATAGTTATTTTTCTTTTACATTAATTATATATGACTCACCCGTTTTTTTTTCTTTTTCCCCTTACCCTATTATACTCTAAAAGGTGGCATAGAGAAGCCAAAACATCCGAAATCTATCATAGGTCTATTCCGAAGAGAGAGCTCAAGTTCCACACAAGGAGCCCCAGAGTTGCTGTCAGGCTCTGAGACTGAAGGGAATAAGACGGATGGCAGTAAAGGCGAATCTTCCGTGAAGGGAGAAGTAACTTCTAGAACTGGGCCGAATTTACTGTCGAAAAGAAGCACAAGCTTGGGAGGTCCGTCTGTATTACTAATGGAGGATGTAGCCCATTCTGATCCACTTGGCGCCTCTAGTAGACCAGCGAGCATCATGCAGGGACCGCATAGGGGGCAGTGTAGGAGGGGATCAATGCTAGAATTAACTGGGTAAGTGATATTAACTTTTGAAATGTTATTAAAGTATAGTTTTATGTTCGAATACTTGGTGTAACCATAGATGACTTAAGATTATTAACCCAGTAGGTATATAATAAGTGTATCCCAGATTATTAAGCAAACGGTGCAAAAATAGCCACTGAAGATGTTTTGATCGATACCTAATTACTTATGTTCAAGACAATTTTTTCGGAGGGCTTATTTTAGTTCTCTTACCCTTTCCAACCTTTTCATATCAGGAAAAGACGGAAAGAGTAAGTGAATTTGGCGGAGAAGGGGACGCATAGGAAGGGAAATATCCTCTTTCTGAGCGTCTCCTCTTCTGTTGACTAAAGGTAGACAACTCATCTGCAAAACGGAAGTCTATAAGCTGCTGTCACTTTACTATTATGGCGAATTTCAATGGCCATTTGCTCATTTATCACCTCATAAAAATTATTACCATTAAACTGTGTGTCATTATGAGATTGTATGATAAATGAGTACAAGTACGTGCATGAAATGGACACGAAAAGATTCTAAATCAAACAATAATAATTTAAGAATAACTACATCGCAAGTGTATACACATTCCAGGTCACTGTCACGGGATGCGATTACCGAGGAGAAATGCAGTAAATCATTGCCCGAGAGCGAGAGGATGGGTGTCAGGAGGCTGACACTGGGGCAGCAAAGTCTGCCACGAGAACCATTCATCAGGCAGATGCCGATGACACCAAATCTACTCACCAGCTCATCGTCAGACGACTCATCTGACGAAAATACCTGAGTGCCCCGCCGTGGTGACCACGATAGGTTGCCACTGCTCAGATATAGGACATTGAAGTGAGACCGCACATAATATTGTCTAATTCGTGCTGTGAAACTGTGGTCTATGAATAGTTTGTTTTTAAATTGTAGTTACGCAAAATTAGTTGATCTGTAATGGAAGTTACGTGATAAGAGTACTAAAATCTTAGATTTAATTACATTGCAGGTTTAAATCTGTTATCTGCATATTCTGATGTTCCCAAATTGATAAAACCATTTTTTATTGAGCATTTAAGGGTTTCAAATCTATCCATCGAAAAACAAAATTTATTTAAATCTACGATTCTAGTATATTAAATGTAAAAAAGCTAAATTTCATTACGTAGGTAGGAACTTCTAATCCTATAAAAATTACTACTTAGTAACTTTAAATTTAGTTACGATTTGGAAAGAATTTTGTTAGCGGAATTGATTTTTCTCTTTTTATTTCTTAATATCGTGAAACTTGTTCACAACATTTTATTTAACTAATAACGAAAAAATCCATGAAAATTTAATAAAAATATTCAGTGTTCCTAAACAGATTGATTTTCAGTTAATTTTAGAGTGATCAATAAAAATGCGTTAAAAATTGGAAAAAAATTCCATTTCAATAATTTACGCACATATAGGTAAGCGTATTTATAATAATAAAAAAATATAGATAAAACATTAATAAACGGAGAACTATGGATTGCTTTGCAGATATTGAAAACTTTAACAAAAATTTCAAAAATTTCTTATGATTTAAATTGAATTAACTGTCCCAAAAGCAATCAAATTCTACGCTTTTATTTTAATATATAAATAAATATTCACCTAAATCGGTTGGATAAACTTCCATTCAGGCGTTCCACAAGATTAATAGAAATTAAAAATATTATTAATGCGTCAATTCATTTGTCGTTGTTAAAATTAAACAATGATTATTAATATTAACTATCAGTTCTATTAATTTGAGCTCTCGTAATATAAAGTTAATGGGACAGATAAATTGGGATCTAATATTAGGTCCTTACATATGAAATTGGCGTTTTTCGTACTGGTCACTTTAATCACGAATTTCTCCTCTTTGGTAAGGAATTCCAAATTCAAATTTGTACAGCTATAGACTCTTGTATTTGTGGTTCGATGACCGTCATTCATTTGTTTTTTTTCTTCTGTTTTTTTCTGTTTGCGTCACTCATTTTACAAAATGGAAAACTTAAAATATCGCATTATTTACGAGTACGAGTTCCGCCGTGGCACTAGTGCTGCGGAAACGACTCGAAGGGTGAATGATGTGTATTGCGGTCGTGTTGCAAAAGAAAACACAGTTCGTTTTTGGTTCCAACGTTTTCGTTCTGGAAATTTCGATCTGCAGAACAAGCCCCGTGGACGGACTGAGACTCAAGTTGATAATGAAGAGTTGAAGGCTATTGTGGAAGCGGATCCATCGCAAACCACGTCCGAGTTAGCTGCAGGCTGCGATGTTAGTGATAAAACTGTTTTAATTCACTTGAAGCAAATTGGGAAGATTAAAAAGCTTGAAAGGTGGGTACCTCACGAATTGACTGAAGCAAACCGGCAAACGCGCGTCGACTGTTGCGTTACATTACTAAACCGGCACAATAATGAAGGTATTTTAAACCGAATCATTACCTGTGATGAAAAATGGGTTCTTTACGATAATCGGAAGCGCTCAGCGCAATGGTTGGATCCTGGCCAGCCAGCCAAATCCTGCCCCAAGCGAAAATTAACCCCAAAAAAGTTACTTGTAAGCGTTTGGTGGACTAGTGCCGGTATTGTTCATTACAGTTTTCTCAAATCTGGCCAGACTATTACGGCTGATGTCTATTGTCAGCAATTGCAAACCATGATGGAAAAGCTAGCGGCTAAACAATCTAGGCTGGTCAATCGTTCCACGCCACTGCTGCTTCACGACAACGCTAGACCACACACTGCGCAACAGACGGCTACTAAATTAGAAGAGCTTCAATTGGAAAGTCTAAGACATCCTCCGTACTCCCCGGACCTTGCTCCAACAGATTACCATTTTTTTCGAAATTTGGATAACTTCTTGCAAGGGAAAAAATTCAACTCCGATGAGGCAATCCAAATCGCCTTCAAAGATTTTATTGATTCCCGTCCGACTGTTTTTTTTTAGTAAAGGGATCAATGAACTACCTATGAGATGGCAAAAGTGCATAGAAAATAATGGTTTATACTGTGATTAATTAAATATATTATATGAAAAAATATTCGACTTTTTGTTCCTCCCATACAAAACGCCAATTTCATATGTAAGGACCTAATATTAAAGGTACAGTTATCATAAAACTACGTTTTTTGATGCTCATCGTGCGTACAGTCAACAGTATTTTTGTATGGTATTTGTATTAAATTAAGATTGTATAGATGTAAGCCGAAATGGATGAATGAAATTAATAATGTAATAATTTTTTTTTTATTTAGTGGCGCTAGTTGCCAATGACAATATGTGAAAATAATAATAAGACTATATAAATTAAGTGTAATAACCCAATTAATTTTTCTTATTATTGCCATGTGCAAAATAATACTATTTTTATAGAGCCAAAAAAATCACTTAAAAATTTAAAATTCTCGTTGTCTAAGTTATTCTAATTTTGACTATTATTTAATAATTTTTCTGTCATTGGCAATTTATTGTCACTTGTGTAAATGAGACAGTGAAAGCTTTCGTTTAATCACGCTTTAGAGCAAGTGTTCGAAGAAAAAAGTTTTTATCACTTGATAGCACTGTTTGTTAACTGTAGCCACAGCAAAATGTGAGGAATTATATAGTACAATAATAGATATAGGTAGCGAAATTCAAGCTGTCAATATTAATAGCCTTGCACTTGATCAGTTTTTACGTTCTTTGAGCTTTATGCCGCAAAATTGTTTTCTCTATTATCGCTAAAAGAATGATAAAGAAGACAATTTGTTTTGTACAGTTGTTTCTTCAATGAAAACCCACAGTATCCCTCTGTGTATCATAATAAAAAGATGTAGGATAATGTAGCTAGTTAAATATTAGATGAAAATTGCGTGAAGTTGAATTAAAATCCTCACTAGTAAAAGTATTTAAAAATAAATGTCCAGCTAGGCTATCTATGATTGTAATTTCGCATTGTAATTTTGCATTTTAGTAAACAAAGTCTTAAGTTCCAATACTAAACCATTTTGAAAATTTTAATCAAATTAAATCTTATAATGTTCGTATTTAAATCACTGTAATTGTGATAATTGTATATAACTTTCCATGATACGAATAATTGGTGTAGAAACGCACTTGTTATAATGTAGGCAATTAATTGATATAGACACCGATTGACAATAGTATAGTCTTTAATTTGATTTGAATTTGTACGTTATAAGTAAATAATGTTGGATTTTTATTTTATAAAGATTTTTGTAATCTTTCATATTGGTATGATATAATATGGAAAGAGAAGAGATTTGCATCGTTGGTAATCGATAATATAAATATATTTTAATTGTAGAAGCGAGACGTTCACAAAATCTAATTTGTTTTATGCGGCTGCCTCGACGTATATGTGATATAATCAGATGATAGGCAAGGATAGATTACATATTTCGTTTTTTTCAATCGAAAAACTAGGTATTACTTCCTTTGATACTAATTTTATAAACGGATTTGTACATCACATTTCTTATCTCTACTTAAAATCAAAGACTATATAAAATGGTCAGCTTCGCTCATTTTCTGTAAGTATCTTTTGTGTCGTTTTAACTGTAGAATCGGTTGAATTAGTTTAAACTGTTAGCTTTAAAAGGTGTAAAAATTTGATCTATAGCTAAATAAAATTGCATGTAACCGACAAGTTTTCATGAACAATGTTATGTCAATTGATACTAATAGTGCCTAGAGTATAATACTACTGCAGTTTATTGTTTTTTTATTGTTATGGGTCTGATATTGATTAAATTGTACTATAGTTGATAAACAGATCCTGTAACTTCTTGGAAATAAAATATATTACATGCTAATGGCTCTTTTATTTTAAAGTTTTTCACCAAAGGAAGTAAACAAAGTGAATGTACCGGCTTGGTTTATTTGCGTTATTGCCACATATAATGAAGTGAAGTAATAGAATGCACTACATTTGAATTGAACAGTGTACGCGTTCAGATCGCCCTTGTAAAATTGACCATTGTCTTACAACAAAATATACACACAAGTTCATGTAGTTAACAGCGTTTCAAAACGGAAAGTTCATGACAGCTACAAAAGACGTCACGTGACAGCTGTCTGACAGTGACAGTTTAGACTTGAATTTACAATGGTAGTTGTTGGTAGCTGTCAGTAGTTATCAGTAAATATTGTGGAGTATAATCTGTCTTACTTGAATAACTGTATTTTCGTCTGTAGCTTTTTCAATCTCCCGTATGTCTGTTGTATTAAGTGATTTTCCTTTTCGTTTATTTTCTTTTAAAAACACAAAATGACTCTATATAGTAAAATATTATGTTAAAAGTGTCTAAACTCGTCTATTTCTACGATTATATTATGTGTTGAATGTGACGTTAGTGAATATTATGTGTGATAAAGGTTACAATACCAGAATGAAACATACTTCTGCATTGTAGATATAAACGATCGCGGTAAGTTTAATAAAACATTATAAAAAAGGAACTTAAATGTGTAACGACATAGAAAAACAACTTTATATAGTTTTAAAGCTTGTGCAAAGTTATGATGAAAATTATTAAACAAGACTACTAAATCCGAAAAGTTTGGCATATAAAGTTGTTTTAACACTTTGTTTACAAAAGGATCAATACACTGTGCTTGTAATGTATGAAAGTAATTCGACGTTAATATAACTTTGTCTTCGATTAGTGGTTATCAAGCGTACTTTATGATTATCTTATCATTTCATATTTATCAATTACTGCACTCAAGCCTTATTTATTCACAACTATAAAAATGTAGTTTAAACTTATTCTGTCGCAAATAAATAAATTAAAATGGACATGAAAAAAAATAAAAAGAAAAATTGTATTTAGAAGAGATTAAGGTGAGTTTAAAAAATATGGGTAATACTTAAATCATTTAAAGTACCCTTAAGTTGTTGTATCATGTTAAGAAATGCTTAAAAAATGTATTTGCACCTTACTGGATTCAAATTAGAAATAATTTAAATTTATTAATTAATAATTTAAACATTAAATTATATTAAATCATTACTTAAAAATATTTATACATTTAATATTTAATTCAAAATTAAATGTAATATGTTAGTGTTATTAATGTCTCAATTTGGGGTAGTTAGAAATAATATCAGCTGACACATTTATACCTATAAATTTTTTACAATCTTTAAAACTAAATACTAGTTGAACATGTAAATAGAGGAACATCAAATTCCAGTGGAGACTGTTTAATTTTTTCAGTTAATTTGCATGTATATAAAAAAATGTGTTTTTCTGGAAATCTTTTAGAATTCAAATGTCCAGTGTAAAATTGTCTATAGAGCAAATATTTATAATTTAGTTTGGAACAAGTAAAGTATGTGCAAACAGTGACAACAATATTAAAAATGCATTAGTTTAGATGTATGAATGTTTGTCTGTCCAGTAATTTCAAAATGAGTAAACAAGTCATGATGTTAGTCTATTTACTTTCTTTTTAATTCTGTGTTAAAGTCAGAGGCAAAAGTTAGTTTGGAATATGGATATCTGTTTCACTAAACTTGTTCAAATGTTATTAATTTTCTAATCTTTGGTGGTAAAAAAATCAAAACAGTGATTATAATTTTCATTATAAGCAAAATCAAATATAAATTTTATTGTAAGATTTTTAATTTAAACATATTTTTAGTTTAATAAATTAATGATTGATTTTAGATAATTGACTAAAGGTTTTAATAAGAATGATTTTCACAGAATTAATTAAATAGTGGATGTAGACAGTTATTGTCTCTATACCTTGACCTTTTTGATTTTTTACTTTTTTCATCTTTTATTTTAATGTGACCATAATAGGCTTCACTGATTTTTAAAAGTAAGGTGTTCTTATGGTAATATTATTTCCCAAAGTATTAATCAGTTTTGATTTTTGTTTTATTTTTTATCTTTTTTATTGGACAGAGTGGTGTGACAGAAAAGAGGATTATGAGCATTGGATTGATAAAGGCCTACATTATGATGGTTCATATTAACATTTTCAATTACTTTCTAGGAAAATGGAACACTCCGACTTGGTGGCAGAGATGGCGCAGGTGGAGCACCTCACTACACAGGAGAGGCTTCATCTTGCTAGAAGGTAAAATTTTTTTGGAATAGTTATATTTAAATTTGTTTACTTGAGTTCAATCTTGCTTTTACTTCTGATGACATTACAATATGATATGAAAAAATAAAAAATTGAGAGGTGTCAAGGGACACCCGGATGGAACGAAGTTCCTTTCAATTAATTAGTGTAGGAACCAATGTTTATTCTATGAATAAGAAGTACATTTTATTTCTATGAATTTTCGTTATATATTGTCACGTCGTTGCCATGGTGAAGTAGCGCTCATTGGTCTATAGCAAAAAGTGTCGTGACAACTTTTCGTAAGAATTTTTTCCGTCTAGCCCCCTTTCACAACGCGCGATAAGGAACTTCGTTCCAAAATCATTAGATGTTTGTAATTTTTTTTTAAGGAATTATAACTTTACAACAAACCATCTAAATATAAAATAGAGCTTGTATATACAAATACAATCAGTTAAATATAAATAAATATATATAAATGCTGCAGTCAACCTACGCAGTGTTTAGTAAGATTTTGTTTGTTTCTGAAATCCCACTCGCATTAACATTTCTGGCCTTTGATTTGCGTGGGTGCGATTCTAGATTGGGTAAATGAATCAGGTGTTATTTAAGTAAAAGCAAATAGTTTGCTAATATATTTATATAGTTCATAATTGCAAATGCTGCGAGTTTCCAATGCTGCAGCACCTGACGAAAACATATAGCTATGTCAATTTTTTAAGTACAATGAGAGGGATGAAAGTAAGTTTTTAGTACAAGTTCCTTAGACATTCATGGTCAAGTAGACAATCATCATCTCCCTAAACTTAACCCACTCATATGAGATTGATAAGTTAAAGTAGAAGCTAAAGTTTTTTTGCTTACTTCATAATGTACAATAAATACAAAATTATTCCATTATTTTGTATTTTGTAATATCTGTTGCGGCAACACCGGCCCCGGGTTTGAGTGGCCAGTGTTCACCATACAACCTTTTTATAAATTTATTTTTCTTTCTTTTTTTGACATTTTATTCATTGTTCGTGATTCAGTAAAAAACCAGTCTTGTCAACATAAAAAACAGTTCTTTATTTTAATAAATACAAAAATATTGCTATCGAAATCATCAACATTATCATAAATTTTAAGTTTTGTGAAACAGAAACAAAATATATAACAGAAATTTCACACTTCATTTAATTACATGTAACAGAATCTAGGTTAGATAGGCTTAGATACAAACGGGCTAAGGCTAAACTGTGAGGTCATAAGGAAGTAATGCAAACCGTAGCTAATATCCACTTTGCAAGATATGTTTCTAGGAACAAACATAAATCTACGGAAATAAAACCACGCGTACTCGTAAAACTGTGTTATATTACATACTGAATATGAAAGTCAAAATTTTAAAATAATATTGATATTAAGAAATCTTACTAATATTATAAATGTGAATGTTTGAAGGGATGGATGTTTGTTGGAAGGTGTCCTCAAAACGATTGCATGGATCTTCCTGAAATTTGATTTAGATGTAAAACATAGCCTGGTAGAACACATAGGCTACTAAGTTTTTGTTTAATTCCGCGCGGACGGAATCGTGGGCGACAGCTAGTTAATATAATAATTATGAGGTAATCTGATTATGTGTTCTATGATTCATCATTTATGGAAGATCCTAAACAAAATAATAGTTTCGATGTAACACAGAACAATGTTTTATATTCTTAGACTTGATATCCACTTTTAATTTCTTTTCAATTAAGATAACAGAAGTAGCACACAATATTGCTTTATTTAAATGTCAAATAAATTTGTTGCATGTTATTTAAAATTACATAAGTAAGAAAAATGATTCATACTTTAACGGCTTGCAAACACTTTTAGAACACTTTCTCTCAATGCGCTGCATTCCAATGTTGTATTCTCAATTCCGAATTGTTTTTGGATCTCAAATTTCGGTCAGTTGCTCGTTTGCCCTCTTCTCCTATAAAAAAACCTCTTTTGATTTTAGCGGGAATAAGTTAAGTGCTTCAATGTCGTGTTAAAGATTGTTGAAATCTTATAGCCAAAAATAAAATAAAAAAAGTTAAAATAGCTTCGTATTCTAAATCACCTTTTTTCTGTAAGAGTACTCGTGGTCGTTAAGTTCTCTGTTTCCAGCAGGTATTGTTTAATTTCTAAACAACTAATTGGTCACGGTCTCTGAAATGTATTAATTAAAAACTCATCAGTTACCGTTTTTCTATTGTTTTTGTCCGTGCTATATCTTTGTAAGATGCAATGTAACAAACTATATTGTCGCAAAATTACCGCAAAAGATACAAGTTAGTTGTGTCGAAAGTTTAGTTTTAAAGAGAGAAAATACTAACTTGACCGAGTTTTTATGCTACAAATGCGATTTACTTCAGTCAATATCGTTTGTGGTCTAATAGATAAAATCTTATAGGATTTTCTTATCGACTTGTCGCCGTGATAAGTATGATAAATTGATAGTTTCAAGTTGAAATGTGTTACATCTAAGATTATGAAGTTTTCAATGCATCAATACACACTATATAAAATGTTTCCGCTGGTTTCACTGGTTATGTATATGGCAATTGTTGGCACCTATAGTTATAGTCGCCTTATCTGATATTTATATAGGTACGACCGATGACGTATTTAAAGGTTCCTACTCTAGTAAGTCCAAATTAATATACACGATCGATCAGCACGTTTTGTGTGTCATTTGTATGTTTATGATATAAATAGATTGATTTTATTGAATCCTATAATTAATGTATCACGACATGATTTTTAAACATGTTAACAATGTGTTAACCGTTAGATCTATCTTTGTCTACGTGTGTTTAGTCTTTGAGTTAACACATAATGTAAATGGCAGGCGAAGACGGCAATATTTGATCTATCATTTAAATAGAATATATTAAAATAGTATAAAATGCTTGGTAACTAAAATAAATAAAATACAAACAATAATACTATGTTTAAAAAAGTTCGTTTTTTTTAAAAGAGATTTTTTATAGCAAAAGGTGGCAAACGATGAAGTGGAACACTTGAAATCGCCAAAATAGCGTAGTGACAAGCCCACAGACATATGTATTTAATGTAATTTATGACTGGTGTTTTGTGATTAGTATATTATATCATACTAGCTGTCAACCGCGACTCCGTTCGCGCGTTTTTAAAAAAAACTTTACAAGTAGAATATATGTTCTTCCAGACTATGTTCTATATCTATAGCAACGAGATAGGTATAGCCGTTCTGGAGATACATAGTAACAAACATACAAACTTTCGCATTCGCAATTATTAAAAAAGTTACAAACATATCCAATCTATTTTTATTGACCATTGCTTTTGTTTGTTAGTCGCATCAGTACCATCGCTTGTATTTCAAAATCTGCTTATTAACAAAAAATCTATTAAGTACCAATGTGTTTCATAATGTAAAAACATTGTACCAACTAAAATTTTAATTTAAACAACTGTGTTCGTTTTACTTTTGACATATATAAGCAGTCAAACAACTTTATACGGTAATAAACGTTGATCTGTAAAGCTTGATTTTTTTATTTGTTTTTAATTTTTTTTTGCCCGTTTACATAAGTCCACGCTTACAACATAAACACGTATCTGTTTTTTTCAGAGTCCATTTAAATCAAATTTATAAAAGCAACAAAGATAAATAAAACAATAGCGATCGTCTTTTTTTAATTTGTATAGGTCTGCGAATTGAATTTGAATGGAATTGTATGAAACACTGGCATGGCTTCGTAGCAGATTGTGCATGCCTGATAAGAACAATTACTTTCATTCAAACCAATCGTGATTTAAATGAAACTATATACAGAGTGTTTCTTTTCTATAATTAAAATTATCAATAAAAAACCTTGAACGGCTCTAAATTATTTATATTTAGGAAATAATAAAATATTTTTGGCCTAATTACGAATGGAGTTATTAGGGGTAGAGAGGAGCAAAGTAAATGTTTTATATATAACCAGCCTTATTAAAGACGTTCATCCAATTTAAGACAAAATGTTTTAGACACCTCGTGCCTTAATAAATTAGAGTAATTACAATTTATTAAAGGTAACAAATTAGATTTCACAATTATTATTTGTTTTTTCGTATGTTTTGATTCCGTTAGTTTCCGAAGTCATTGCTCTTGATATTACATATTCGTAATTATGTAATATCAATATCAAGAGCATTTTAGTAAAGGTTAAAGTTTAAAAATCATTCTCTAGAATACATTTTTCGTGTTTTACCGAATTTTCAAACATCCTGTATTTTTCTGCTTGCCCGTACTTTACATTTACATAATTATATACTAATAGGTCAATATAAAGTTATAATTCAAGTTTATAATACTAAAGTTACTTCATTAAGACCTTTATGACCTGAACCTTGGAATGGATCGAATATGCAATGCTTGTGGGCGCAAGATTCCTTCTTTGGATCATTACATACAAAATATAACACGCTTTTAGTCCTGTGGGTTGAGAAATGTCACCGCTTGTAATATCTGTGAGTCTGTGACATTTTATAATCTTGATGAAATCGACATTAGATTGGTAAACGGTATAGGTACCTAATGATTAATCATTTCTTACTAATATTATAAATGCTAATGTTTGGATGGATGGATGTTTATTAGAAGGTATCTCCGGAACGGCTCAACGGCTCTTGATGAAATTTGGCACAGATGCAGAACATAGTCTAGAAGCATAAGCTACAAATTAAGTTTTTTTAATTCCGCGCGGACGGAGTCGCGGGCAGAAGCTAGTATATATTAAAATTGGAATGTTAACTTAAAAATATATATGTATTTCATAGTGAACAGTCCCCACTATAATTTATGACACGTACAGTAATTTCAAATATAGCAGCTAATCTGTAAAGAGACCTTGCGCGGATTAGCTCGGATCAAGCTGTGCGATAACAATGGGGAAAAAGATACACTATAATAATACTAAAAGCGGGTCTTCTGCTGATTATTTAATTGTATTAGCTGGATTAGGATTTGAATTTTACATGAACGGTCTGTAAATGGCGGCCACGGACAGGTAGACGCTGCGTGGACAGGCCTCCCGCAAGATGGATCAACGATCTGGCCAAGGTTGCGGGAGTAATGTGGGTAGCACAGGACCGATCATAGTGGCGATTTTTGGAGGAGGCCTATGCCCAGCAGTGGGCGTCACGTAGCTGCAAAAGAAGAAATCAAGCGTATTATAAAAATGCAAAAAGAAGCCACAGATTTTTACCAAAAAAATATTTTACACGTTTCAGTATAGAGTTTTATTTGACTTGGTGTGTTTTAAATACAAAACTGTAAAACAGACGAGGGCATAGAGTTAATACCAGACATAATAATAATATTAAATAACTTGTATTTGTTTAATTCGTTCAGACGTAACAGTCTCCATCCTGTCGTTGTTTACATTCCACGCATTGGTGGGAAAGAACCGTTTATAATTGTATTGAGAACTCAAACTACAACATGATCTATGTGTATTAATATCATTTCACTTTATGTACTACTAGCTGTCGCCGTCCGCGCGGAAAAAAAAAAAAAAACTTAATCAGTAGTCTATGTGTTCTTCCATACTATGTTCTACATCTATGCCAAATTTGAGCGAGATCCGTTCAGGTATTCAGGATATATTTTCTAACAAAAATTTATCCATCCCTTCAACTAAACATTCGCATTTATAATGTTAGACGAAAAGGAAAAAATATATAAAATCACAACTGAAATTAGCTCGCACAGGTAAATAATCTGTCCTTGTCGGCGTTTCCAACAGTAACGACCTAAGGTTCTACAAGAAAAGACACTCTACTAGATTTTATTACCGTAATTTTTATGAAAACCAGTAATCATTGCAGGTTGCATTGCAAATTATTATCTGGTTATAAGATACTTTCAGAAAGATGTAATAAATGTTGTTACAGACAGACTTGCGAACTGTACAATAATATATAGCTTAGTTTCCTGAGAGTTGTTATGTTGGTAATACTGTAATATTAAGAAATAGCGTGCCTATACGCGACATATATTTTATATGCAATTATGTTACATGAAGTTTACAACATTATTATATACTGTAAGCGTCGCAAGCTCGATAATTATACTTCTGCGATGTTGTAATACAACATACATTCTAATCAGTTCGGAGTAGAATTTACTTTGTTTTAAACAGTGTGTTTTTATTATTAAATTTTCTGAGATACAGCCTTAAGGAATCTTCCACTATTGTAAACATTATTTAAGAATTACCCGGCTTTATTTGAAGTAAACAAATCCGATTAATCTGGTAGTACAGTGGCAGTGTACATTTATAGACCTCTGCGGTTTTATTGCATTGATTGTGTCTATATAAACAACATCTACGTAGGATTTAAACCCAACACCTTAAGAATTCGAAACTCCTACCTTAAACCATTACGCGATTGCTGTTATACATGTGAAAAAATTGTAAACATCGTCTCTGTTTGCGAAATTAAATGACATGGCATTTACTTTCTTAATAAAAACATACTTTTAAAATAAATTCTCATTTTAAGTATTAAAACCGGACTAACAGCAACTCATCACGATTACAAAGCTTTTTCATTTGCTTTTTAATTTCCTTTTGCCGTCATGTCATAAGCTGTGGTTTCCACATCATCTTCAAAAATTTATTGTCATCCATTACTTTTTTTTTTTAATAAAGATGGAGATTGCAATACGTGTATTTGTTTCGAGTACCTACGTTACTAAAATCGGAATAGACACCTTTTCGTCATTTGTTATTTTTCTTCATTCATTCCTGGAAAATTCTGAAGTCATCCTGCGTTTTTCCGCTCCGGAAATAGAAGTGTTCAAGTAGGTTGTTAACTATTGTAACAATGTTTTTCAGTGCAAACTGTATATTCTCCGAATTGTATCAGCAACTCACCATTCGTATTGTTAGTTAGAAAGGCTCATATTATTTGTGTAATTAAATGAAATAATACTCAGTAACATGCTGTAACAACCTAGCAAACATTTACTATAGACAAATTGATCAATTGATAGATGTATGTTTGTTTGAGGGTATCTCCAGAACGGCTCAACAGATCTCAATACCATAGTCTGGAAACACATAGGCTACTTATTATGTTTTTTTTATTTCGTGCGGACGGAATCGCGGGCGACAGCTAGTGCCATATTTTAAGATACTGGTTTTTAATAGAACATAATTGTTATATGTTACTTTCGCTTTTAATTATGTTGGATAAAAAGTTTCTAGACGTTCTTATGAAATATCTTTTGGATTTTTGTACGTGTAATTGTAGAAAGACTTTTTTTTTTAATCATTTTCATAGTCATAGTCAAAATCCGAACCGAATCAAAGTCTAATAGTTTAGAAACCGGAAAAATTGTGAGCGCGTTCACGTCAGACACTGAACTAAAAGTGATAACATAAAAAGTGGACCTGCGGCAAAAGCGGATCGAAAGTGCCTTTTTGCGGTCGACATGTTCAAGAAACTAGACGATACAGTTAATTCGCCTCATAATTGTTCCTTAAAGGTATTCGATACAATTTTACTCGACATTTTTTTTAGTTAATTTATTTTTCGAAAAAAGTTTTTTCTTTATTTATTTACGATATCAATGAATCTCACCTGAGGTAAAGCGCTAAAGCATCTTATGTTAAAACTATTTCTGTATCACATGCAATACCTAAAAAGCAATATATATACTACTAGTGTTATATAGCTCCGATACTACCATACCGATTTGAAAAAATCACTGGGAACTACACTATCCCCGTGTGACATACGCTATATTTATTACTAGATTTTTTCTAATTCCGCGCGGACGAAGTCGCGAGCAACTACTAGTACCTATTAACAAATTTTCTGTTAACATTTCTCTGGTCATGTAGGATTAAGCTTATCAATCATAAGAAAAAAAATTGTTTCTTTATGAAATTACTGAACCGTTCATTATAATACTTTCACTAGTTGATATCTAAATAGACCAGAAGTACTAGGCCAATTTTTTTTAACGTGCAACATTTAAATTAACCCGGACGACACCGGGCACGAACACATAGACATAAACGCGATGAACTTGATTATAATTTAAATAAAGTCACGAGATATGTGAACAGCTGTACGGCGGGTTTCCACTAGCGTAACATCCGTATAAAACATATTGACATCTCACTTTTTTCAAAGGAAATGAAGGGGACGATATAATGTTTTGTACACTGAAACCCAACTGCTGTGTAATTCTATTTAGTTTTTATATTATGGTGATCAAGTTAAACAATAATAATGCTATAATAATGTTCATATAAAGCCTCACGATCACTGTACTTCCTTATCGGAGGATCTATTACGAAAAATTTCGATATGCGTTTTCGATCGATCTAATTGACATATGTATTTGTACAAATCTAATACAAATTTTATCAATGACGTTACAAATACTTTATCTCAAATTTTCATGCTAGGCCCTCTGTATTAATATTAGCTGGTTCGTGTGATTATTTTTTAGATTTTCTATTTTTCTTTTCGCTACAAAAATAGCTTATTCCAAATGGCGAGTTCTTTCAATATGTCAAAATTGGTTGAGCGATTCCTCTATAACACGTGAACAATGGAAATCATTATATATTTATATAGATTGTAAAACAATGCGAGTTATGATAGAGTGAAACTTTGTTTTCACTTTTTATCATCGCATGACAAGTTTGAATTAAAAAAGTCGCGTGTAGGATTAAGCGTATAAAGGCAGTGTTACGAAAATTAGAGCGCTACTAATTGATTAAAGCTTGCGTAAAAGCGCGTTAAATGATTTGGGAAATGTATTTGTGCTATCTTAATGTTTAGGGAACGGTGAAGTAATTAATTTCGTAATTATTTGAATTTATACACTTGCAAAATTGAAAACTGTATAAGAACGCACAGATTGTGCGAAAATGGGTTGAAGGGGGTTTGTTTATTGACTTTGTCGTTTGGTGAGGCATGTAGAAGCATGTATAGATAATAACCGAAAAATATTATAAAACTATCTAATTAGCGACAAAGGATAAAGATATTATATTTCTGCGTTTGTACTTATATTTCTATTATTCCACTATCGTAGGCAAATGGAAAAATAATGTCAGTTATTTCCTGTACTGTTATAGAAGAAATAAAACGGTAAATTTTAATAAAGCAGAGTATATGTGTACTCTTTGTTGATATCAACAAAGATCTAGCTTTATTTTTGGAGCTGCCTTTATTAAGAATTTGTGAAAACTGGTCAAAATAAAAACATTTTTTAACAAAACCATCATATTAACGTAATTCAAAAATTACTAATTGTCTAATCTAAAACTTACAGTTGATACCTTGTTAACACGCCGATCAATCCGACGTAATTGCTGCAAAATTTCTATTCTAGCAGGGCGCTCAGTGCCTAGGGCTGCAACTTCTTCGGTTTGCAATATGTTTGCATATCCGGGCGCACGAGTTTGAAATTAAATTTTCGAGATGAGTGTGGATTGCGTGAAACAATTCACTAGATGACGTCGTACGTCCGCTAAAAATCAACAGTTGACGTTGGTTTGTTTTTTATTCGTTGCCAGTGTTTGTGTTCGTTTCTTAATGTTGTCAGCCCTACTACACTCGTGTTTGTAGGCCGTTCCTATACAACTTGTTTAAATGTCGGTGACATTCTAGTTTCGATCGATGTAGGCTTTGCAATCTTGTGCCGTATGGTTTGTTAGGAAGATAAGATACATGTGTAGATAGATAGAAATAGTAGGGCTGCCACTGCGGTTATTTTAGTCTTGATTCTTATTCTTGATTGAATCAATCCTTCTATAAATTTTGACAAACCTATCATTATATTGAAATTTTTAAAGAATTCCTTGTATGGTTATTACTTTATTGGAAATGTTGGTATCATTTAAATTGAACTCTTCGAAATAGAGCTAAATTACTTAGTGTAAGGTAAGTCCCTTGGTAAGTTATGACACCTTGTCGCTGGGATTACGGTGTTGGTCATACTGATTACGAAATCACAATGGTAATCTGTTTCTTTACAGTCGTATTTTCTGAACTGTTTATATTTCAGCTACTTTTGGATATATCAAGATATTTTAGTCTGCGTTCAGATTATCTTGTCAGTGATATGTTAGTGATATGTTATCATATTTCGTCGAAGTAGTTGTTACACTTGTTTTGTGTTGATATAAATCCCTTATCTGTTTTTATATTTTCTTATCCGTTGCCCTTTATGTATGCTTACCTTTAGTATACCATTCAATTATTTTCTTACGTGGTTTTGCAATTTTTTTTATCTTATATTCTCAAACTTTCACTATTTCTAACAGTGGTAGACGCCAGGAACAACTACGAATGGCCTTCCCGGTGCAATACTACACAGAAGACAATCGTCAAGTGGAAGTAATGCCGCGTTTCGTTTGACGAATGTGCGTTCTGGAGGCCCTAATTTTACTCCTTTTTCCCTTCCCTAATTTTTCTTATAAGGAAAGAAGGGGAAGGTCAAGTGGGTTTGATGAAGGAAGAATCAAAGACAAAGGAATATCTGCTGTTGCGGATGTCTATGGGCAGCGGTCGCTTCGGTATTTCGGCGAAATCAGGTTGTCGTATAAAAAAGATCATCCTCGTTCTGTGAGAAAAATAGAAATATTTACTATACCTTACGAAATAAAAAAGACGCTACTGGCAATTATTTTGACCTTTTGAACTGCTTGTCGTTATCTGTGAGGGGCTATTCTATTCATGTTCTTCTCCGTACTGTCATATGTATACAGATATTCGGGTTAATTGATTTTTTATTACTATTCATAATATTAATGATACTTGACCCAATACTGTAGTACTGTATCGCACATATCCCTCGGTGAAGGTATCCGTGTCCGTTGTCGACCGGTTTGATTGTGTGGTGCGTAATGCTTTTTAGACGATGACAGAGCAGTGAGGCATTGCAGTACTGCTATTGTTTGACTTCGCATACTGAGACAGTATTCTGTTCATACAGTAAGTATACGTTCAAATAGTAACACTGCTCTGCCGCTATTCTGCCCTCGTGTGAAAACGTAACGCTCCACTGACGCACTTGCTATCACAGATAATCGCGGCTACCACCGGATAGCGGATATCGATAATAGCCTTCAAAGTAATTATGATACAATTATAAAACTACTGTGTTGGAACTATGATAGTGTTATCTTAATTTATTAACTGTCACTTGCCCAGGTTATTTCTATTAAAGAAGCTAACGGGTTTCATGAAATTTTGGAAATATTCACGGTATAAGATTGAAATGTTGGAAATTTTTAACGTTGTGGTTCTTTTAAATCCACCGCTTTTTATCTTTGTATCAACATAACCACTCTTGTGGTTGGTGGCAAAGGCTTTTGCACATATATCCGCGTCTATTTATGTGACGGCGTCATATTTCAAATACAACGTTTGTGAACAACAATAGGTTTATGTATAGATTTATAACATAAGTAGACACACCACTTCAATGAATATGAGTATTTGATTATGATGGATAAACTTTTTTTTAATGACAATTTCATTGTGACCTTCGATATATTTAAATGTCTGGATTTTAGGGTTTGGAAGGAGTTGTCATTCGAATACTTCTCTCTTTGGAGTTTCATACGCCATGATAATCATTCTGTAATTTTTTAGCCGACTTCAAAAAGAAGGAGGTTATCAATTCGACTGTATTTTTTTTTTTTTTTTTTTTTATGTGTGTTACCGCGAAACTCGGCCCCTGGTGGTCCGATTTTGATAAAAATTATTTTAATCGAAAGGAAGTGCTTGCAGGTGGGTCCCATTTTTTTGTTTTTTTTTTTAAAATAACTAGAAGACTAGTAGATTTTGAATATAGCTTCAAAATTTGTTGCGGAAATTAGGGACATTTTTGCTTTCAGCGCTTACGTAGGCTAAACTATAGGACCTACATAAAAATGATGTATGGCGAATTGTAGCTCTTTAAATGTGCTAAATAAAAGTCCGCGATAGCATATATCTATCTTTTATAGTTTTCTCACAATAACCATTTTTTTCTTTAGAAACATTAATTAAATTCATGCCCTTTTTCCGACGCTATTATTCAAGTTCAGTATTAACCCTTATGTAAATAAATATGTTCATTATCAAGAGAATTAAATGTAGATTATATTTGCAATTGAAACTATATCATTCTGTCTAATAGTTTAGGAGATATCGTAAGAATAAAATTACGCGGAAACGAAAAATGCTACATCGCGTTACAATGAATAGCACAAATTTGCTTTCTGGGCTTACGTAGGTCAAACTATATGACCTACATTAAAATGATGTATCGAGTAATTATAGATCCTTAAATTTGCTAAATAAAAGTCTCAGGTGGCATATATCTATCATCTATGGATGTCTCACAAAAACCATGTTATTATGAACAAACTTCGATTAAATTGCACACGAAAAACAGCGTCGTAAGCTTACGGCGCTATTATATTATATTCGATATGAATCCTTATCCAAATAAATATGTTTGATGGCTAGAGTATTAAATGCAGATTACATTAGCCTTTAAACTATGTAATTCTGATCAATAGTTTGGAAGATATTAAATTATTAATAACTACGCGCATTCGAAAAATGCTACTGCGGCGCGCGGCTGGACAAAATTAAAGGCACGCTACGATGTATTAGTTCGTTAATTTTCAATTTGTATACCGATTTTGATAATTATTTCATTGTTTAAAGGATAAGTGGTTATCTGGTGTATTCTAAATTAGTTTTTGAATTGAAGTACACACATATTAAATAGGAAAGTCCTTTTCTTTATTTGTCTTATTTATGTCCTTATACGTATTAAGGAAATTTGTAATTAAACTTCAAATTCACTAAAAATTGAGAAATAAAACAAACATTTTAAGAAAAAAAATAGCCGACTTCAAAACAAAAAAAACTATCTCAAACAAAATGCGCTCAAAAGTAACTTAAAAAAAACAATTTCAAACAAAATGCACTCAAAAGTAACGTAAAAAAACAATTTCAAACAAAATTCACTCAAAAGTAACATAAAAAAACAATTTCAAACAAAATGCATTCAAAAGTACCATAAAAAACAATCTCAAACAAAATACACTAAAAAGAAACAAAATAATGTCATGAAAACTTCTTTCTTTCTTTCTTCTCTCTTTCAAAAACCCTCTAAACTCTAAAGAAAGTTCTCTTCTTTCTTGTAACATGTCTATATTGTATAATTATTGTTATTTTGGAGTCGGTTTCGGCCTAAGTAGGGACATAAACGTAAGTATGTCTAATACATCTCAAATATAAAATGTCACCTATTTACTTCGGCCGACACCGACTGCGAAATAACAATAATTATACAATATAGACATGTTACAAGAAAGAAGAGAACTTTCTTTAGAGTTTAGAGGGTTTTTGAAAGAGAGAAGAAAGAAAGAAAGAAGTTTTCATGACATTATTTTGTTTCTTTTTAGTGTATTTTGTTTGAGATTGTTTTTTATGGTACTTTTGAATGCATTTTGTTTGAAATTGTTTTTTTATGTTATTTATTAATCATTGATTGGATGAATCTCTGTTTGTCAAAAATAATAACAGGGATAACGATATCATTTATACGGAGATTATGGTCTTAGAAACCACACGGTCAAGTATATTTCCTAAAATATATTTGTATTTTATCTTGTTAGTTTGACTTTAGTTGCCTTCTGTATACAGCAATTGTGACGTAGTTATTGTTTGAATAAGTTCTCTAAAATGTGATAGCATTAAAGGTTCGCGTTCATTATCACGCACAGGTGTGTATATGACGCATTATGTAATTGCACATGCATTACGTTTATAGCCTCCTAATATGAAAAAAACATCATCGTATATTTTATCAATGAATTCTTGAAGAATACACATGTCTTAGTATTCAAAGAAAATACAAAACTCTTGCTAATGTTATAAATGCGAAAGTTTAGATGGATGGATGTTTGTGAGAAGGTATCTCCGGAACGGCTCTGTGGATCTTGATGAAATGTAGCACAGATGTAGAACATAGTCTGGAAGAACATATAGGTTATCTATTAAGATTTCTTTATGTAATCCCGCTCGGACGGAGTCGCGGGTGAAAGCTAGTCATAATAATAAAGTGCAAATTCGTGTCATTAAAAGTATACATAATGTTATCAATTTAACATCATTTTTTATTTAGGAAATTTCAAATCAGAGAAGAAGTATACGAAACGGAATACGAAAGCGTACATGGAGTATTTTATCTATTTTTAGTGATTTATAAAAGATCGCAAAGAGAATATATTCGAATATTTTACAGTAAACAAATAAAAGGTAGCGTAGATAAGCAAATTTTCGGTCAGATTTTACTTATGTATGTCTTACCTTTATATATTTATATATAGATCCATCAATCTTTTTGAAAAAAAAATAGTTATCATTAATTCATACGTTTGATAGGCGAGCCGTTCTATGAATATAATAAGTCTATGATAATCACATACTTTTTACGAATGTCAAACGTGTCTAGCGACTGTTGACCGTTGTCCTATCTAATTTGCAGACCGCTAAATATATTCTATTTACTTCCACATATTCTCGACTATGTGATTTAATAATTGCAAACTCTCGACTAACTTACAATCTTTAGCTTACTTATGCTGATTTTAGCGAAATATTAGTTATATAAATGACTATAAATAAGAGTGTAAAATCGAAACTCGAATCAGTTATTTATTGCTCTGGTTTTTGATTTGTCACATTAGTGTGTTTGTGGATGTGATTCAAAATGAAGAAATTACTTGTAATTTATCAAAAGTAAGTGGCATTAGGAGTTAGTAAGATGTGTGTTAATATTTTTTTATTTGTTTGTCTGTTACTGATCAATTGTGAATACCCATTTGCTATTTGTCTAGGAAAATTTGTAATTGAATAAAGAGTGTTTGTAGTTGGTTGGTGTAGTATAGTTGGTGTCGTTGCAAAATTTTAGGTTACGCAACTCGGATTTTCTAAAATGATTAATTACATAGGTGTCGCCCGCGACTCCGTCCATGCCAAAACCAGATCCATCCTCTTTTGGTGTTATGGATATACTTTCAAACAAACATCCATCCATATAAACATTCGCATGTATAATATTAGTAAGAAGTAAGATTGTATCAACGATTTAAAATAGATTTTTATAAGTGTAGAAAATAGAGATTAGTCTCTTCTACGTGAGTTTTCTATGCCGAAACAGCCCTGAAACATATTTCTATCTTTTTTTATGTTTTTTTAATTGTGTTTTGAAAGTGAAAATATATTTGTAGAAACAAATCAAAATCGATGCGCCCGTTTGTTTGATATTAAAAGATACGCGTTGTTCTTTACAGACGCCGCATGCAACAACTGAAATTATGGCAGCAAAGGGAGAAAGAGTGGGCGCGATCTCGACCGAAGAGAGAGAAGAGTAATAAACGAAACATTTTCTTTAATGATAGTGTAATGCTGCTGGAAGCAGCGGCAAGGAATGACATCGATGAAGGTAATTTTTTTTTATTACACTTCATTTGGACATAGACTATTCAACTGGAACTCGTTTGTAATCTCTTGTTTTTTTTTTCGTTGTAAAAAATTCTGCAATTGAATTTGGCATTTGTTTTATTGAAATTTAACTGCCAGTTTCATTTTTATTTATTCTTGGTTGGTAACGTATTTAAGGAAACATATGTTGTTCTGATCTAAGAATTCCATCATGTATTTAAATATTGATTGCTGATTAAATACTAAACATATATATCGATGATCTAAGTCTTAAGGTGTCTCGTTAGACGCTTCTCTGTTTACCTCAAGTGCATTTTGCTCCCATACAATTACCATGCGAAAGGCAAACGTCAAAAAAGTGCGTTTTATATATTTACATCATCTTCATTGTCAAGATGTGAAGTTGAAACCTAAATTAAATTTTGTTAGAAAACCGAGTTAAATGACTTACTTTACTATATGAGAACACAGTCTTAGCCTCATATGCACACTGATACTCGTACATTTGAGTCATGAACATGCATTGAGACCTAAATAAAGCGATGTCTAGCCGTGTGGAAATAAAAGCAAAAGTGTTTTACTGTTATTTCGGCGCGGCTGTTGTGAGTGCTATGTCCTTAGACGACGAGGTCATGTCACACATTCGTTCATTGTAAAAAATATATATCAATGTATAATTGTATGACAATGTTATGAATATTTCGCATGCTATAGTTTATTCGTAACGCAATTCGTCTTACCGTGGGTTTCTAAGACCAAAATCTTTGAATAAAATATATTGTCATCCCTCTTATTATCTTTGACAAAACAGAGATAACATTAGGAATTAAACGGGGGCTCTCAGAAACTCACGCTTACCAGCTTTGGTTATTGTAATTTTTCTAATTGCACAGAAGACATTGATCTGTACAATAATAATAAGTGTTCGTGTTTTATTCTATTTAACATTGGTTATTAGTAGTCTTTCTAGAAAATTATTCAATTTGATTAATTTTTGCTGCAATTATTTTCTTAGAAAAAAATCTCACTGGTTCGATTGTGAATCCATAGAATTAATATGACTAATGGAATGTTTTTTGATTCTATGGCCTCGATGGATTAATCGATCCATCCATCATTAGTCCCATTGATTCTTTGGATTCAATCGGCTCGATAGGAAAAGATCCCATTGGGATAATTGATCCGTAAGATGATCGGCCCAACGGGAAACACCTTTTATTACCCATTCGAAAAAAAATATGTAATACCTTCGATCACATCACTTCTTAACATCAAATATCATGCACAAGGTCATTAAAAATATAATTTTAAAGAACTACGAAGTGTTACAGAATCGGCACAAATTGAATTAGTAAAAAAAAACTCAGCTTATTATTAATTAGTTTTACTTAAATCGCGTTCTAACATTTCGACCTAAACTCGCTCCTAATTTCATGGTTTCTATTCTATGAATTTCACTAGCGCCACCGATAGCGGTGTCGAAACTTATCAATCAATCCGATCTTTTAATTTCGCAATGTCCAACTGACCGGAATGGTAAAATTTATGCTAATTAACCGCATGAATTCGTTACAGTGAGAAGATTATTAGCAAGAGGTGTGACTCCTGACGCTACAAACGAAGATGGGTTAACAGCACTACATCAATGCTGTATAGATAACAACGAAGCCATGATGCGACTCCTACTAGACCATGGAGCAAACGTCAACGCAGAAGACAGCGAAAAATGGACACCTTTACACGCAGCCGCTACCTGTGGAAACCTTAACCTTGTTAGGATATTAATACAAAGAGGAGCGAACTTATTAGCTGTTAATGGAGACGGGAATATGCCATATGATATTTGTGAAGAAGAACGAACGCTGGATGCAATAGAAAGTGAAATGGCAGCTAGAGGTGTTACTCAGAGATTGATAGATGAAACCCGAGCGGCGACAGAAATGAAAATGTTGATGGATGTCGCGGAACTAGTCAAAGAAGGAATGGATTTAGATGAGCCTAGAGATAATCAAGGTGCTACTCTGGTAAGTGATAAAGTAACATTTAAAAATAAAACTGCAATATCAAAATTTTAATACGAAAGTCTTTCTTACTTTCGATATCTGTGACTTTTAGGCTTTTTATAGAAAAAAACTACTTTTTTTCCTTTGTATAAGTATAATTCATGTCATTAGTTCCGTATACGTTAATTAGGTTAACTAATACACGTATTAAAAAGTAATTTATATTCATTAAATAGTTATCGGAGCGTAAAATATTAATATTAAGCCGTGTCTATGAGATTAAAAAGCAATAGATTATTTTGTTAAGATGTCTTATTAATCACTAATACTTCCGTGTTATACGATTATTGGCTTGATAAAGTAACAATAGTGTATACTAACCTTCGACTGATCAAATATTGACTTTGGCCCATTAACTTAGTGTTCCAAAAAATTGCAATGAAAAGTTTTTTTTCCGTATATCTTGTAGTTTAAATTCGTATCTATATGTTGGAATATTCCATAAATAAAAGATGCCATATGTGCTATTTCAACGATTGTAATCACGTGCAAAAGAAATATGATGCGTTGTGTAACCTTTTCAATAAACTTTAATAAAAAGCAACCTTCGATAAACGATGTTATTCATTTGTTCGTGTAATAAACAACTCGGAAAATTAATAATTAGCAAGATATCATTAAGAGGCGTCATTTTATTTATAACTAGCTTTTTCCCGCGACTCCGTCCGCGCGGAATAAAAAAAAAAAAAAAGAAAACGGGGTAAAAATTATCCTATGTCCTATTCCTGATTCTAAGCTACCTGCCCACCAATTTTCAGTCAAATCGATTCAGCCGTTCTTGAGTTATAAATGGTGTAACTAACACAACTTTCTTTTATATATATAGATAATATAGCGACTAAAAATAGCAAGTACATAATATGATGCAATTACTATGAGGTTATATTTTTTTTAAAAAGTTAAACCTAGGGATGTTAAAATTGAATGGAAAAATCGATTATTTGAAAATCGATTTTTAAATTCCAAACCAAAAATCGATTAGTCGATTAATCGATTTTTATAGAAAAAATAATCGATTCCTAAAAATCGAAAAATAAAAAAAAATCGATTTTTTAATAATCGATAATTTTTTTCACATCCCTAGTTAAACCTTTTAAAAAATTAAACATAATGCTAGCTAGTTTTTGCATGCAAGTGTGCCAGCTGCAGCAAAACTGACATGCCTGTAGTTGGTATGCAAGTAGATGGCACAACATTTGATTTTGTGACAGTTTCGGGCATGCAAGTAACTTGCAAATGTATCCGAATTGCACCAGTGACTGGCACGTGCCAGTAGCAGGTATGCCAGTTAAGTCACATCCAAAATTCAACTCTTTCGTTACTTAAAAAATATTAATAAATATGGTTTCACGTCCAAATCCTAAAAAAAAAATGTTAAAAAATATTGGTGGTTTAACTTACACATGATAGTTGTTTGTTGCAGTTGCACATAGCGTCTGCGAACGGTTACCTGAAGGTGGTGGAGTTCCTGCTGGAGCACCGCGCCAGCACCGACGTGGTGGACCACGACATGTGGCAGCCGGTACACGCCGCCGCCTGCTGGGGACATGTGGGTACTTTGTTAACGTTAACTTAACATAAGTTTATACTTGGAGTTTAAAGGTTGAATGTATGAACTATGAATTAAAAGGAGCTAGGTTCATAATCACTGTTCTTAGATGAAAATATTATTTATTTATATATTATTGCTATATAAATCAAATATATAATATAAAACTTATCACAATAATATCATATAGTATGATTTAAATATGGGTTTATATGCTTTCGTAAATAAAAGGTTTTTAACAATCTTGAGAAAATTATTATACTGTTTTTTTAATTAATGAAACGTAAATGAAGTCTATCGTTTATTAATGTTACGAAGAAAATAAAACTATTAATTTAAATATTAAAGATCACAACTTAATAATTTATTTAAAAAAAATAGTCGATGGTATGTGGGCGGAATTGAAGAAAGTTATTAAATACAGTGTAATTTGAGTTTATGTATCGTTTGTTGCAGTTAGAAGTATTAGAACTACTTGTGCAGTATGGAGCTGATCTCAACGTAAGGAACAAGCACGATGAGACGCCAGCAGGTCAGTTCACTCATTTTAAACGAAATCCTTAAGTGTGTAAATATGTATTAATATAGATAGATAGCTCACAATTCCTGATTCTCATTTTGCGAGTATTCAAGTCGACAAATATACTATCAAATGGCTTGCTGTTATTATTTCTTAGTGTAAACCAGTGATTGTCAAACTTATTTCTTTCACCGCCCCCTTTGAAAATCAATTATATTTCAGAGCCCCCTAATTTTTATTCAGCCCTAAAACTTAAAAACCACAATTTCATTACTTTAATTATTTTCGATGCCCCCCATTTTTTGGGCCACTTATCGCCCCATCCTAGGTTTCAAACGCTGGTGTAAAGGAATGACGTTTCTGAATGCGTTTTATAAATGTCACTCGCCAAAAAAATATTTGGAAGAACTGTCAGTTGGATAAAATAAAATATGGTGGATTAAAAAAAAATATGATGGATTGTGTGAGTGTTTTAATCACTTCCATAATTAAGAAACAAAGAAAAAATATAAATCGACGAGCACAGATAAACACTTAGCGTTATTTATTTAGCCAATTTAAGAATGAGAAGGTTATTTATATCTGGTTAGATATATGCGAGGAGGGTGAGATCCGCGGCCGCATCGCGCGGCTCGCGGCTGAGCAGGAGGAGATCAGACGTCGCGCTGCGCACTCCGCCGGCGAGCGACTGCGCACCGCCAGGCGCTCCTCCTCCACTGCCAGCACCAGCAGGTCACTACACAATATACACACGCATTCAATATCAACAATTACACATTTAAACCCCTTTTCCACTAGCGCGTCTAACGCTTGTTTAATATGGTAAATGAGACGCGACCGGAATTGTTGTAATGGTTGTAACTTTTTGCAATCATATTTTTGTATCGTCTTATATTTACTTCACACATATATTTATAATATCATCATCATCATCATCACCAGCTCACTATATGTCCCCACTGAGGGGCTCGGAGCCTACCCTAAGTTAGGGGTGACTAGGTCATAGTCAACCATACTGGCCAAGTGCAGGTTGACTTCACACATATTATTGAATTTCTTCTCAGATATGTGCAGGTTGCATCACGATGTTTTCCTTCACCGTTAGAACGTCGGATAAATGTATATATGTAAATCGAAAATCGAAAAACACATTGGTACATGGCGGTATTCGAACCCATGACCTGCAGATTGCAAGTCAAGTGCTTAACCCCCGAGACACCGATGCTCTATTTATATACAAACAGTTGGGCTTTTTTATCCGTAATCTGTTAATGCACTTTTTAGGGTGTTTTTTCTATTTCTAAACGTGTTTTTTTGTTGACAGAGTACGATCAGTGCGACGAACGTCACTGCGAGAAAAGCAAATGGCGGCCAAAGCTGACGCCAGAGGAGAAGCGAGACTCAGAGAGACATTTGACTCAGCTGCTGATGATGAGCTGCAGGTCAGGATACATTATACTTACTAATGTTGTAAATGCGAGTTTAGATGGATGGATGTTTGTTGGAAGGTATCTCCGGAACAGCAGATCATTATGAAATTTGACGCAGGGGTAAAACATAGTATGGAAGAACACATAGGCTACTTATTAAGTCTTTTTTTAGTGTCACGCAGACGGAGTCGCGGGCGACAGTTGCACTAGTTGTAATAACATTTAAAAATAATATTAAATTAATCATTTTGCTATCAAACATCTAAATTATATTATGTTATAGGAAACATATTAACAATAAAGTGTAATTTTGAAATACGAAACAATTTCCTCTAGTGATTAACAGAAGAAACTACTTTGAATTTAGACAATACGTGGTATAGCTTTACTCCGATAGATGTCTCTAGTAATAAGTATAATTATTCTGTGCTTAGGAATTAATTAAAATCAGGAATCTGATTTTTTTTTATTCGTTGTGTTAAACATGAATATAAAACATCACAGTTTTTTGATACAAAGTGTTGACAACATGTTTTATGTGAATGTTTCGATAGTGTGAACTTATTTCGTATATAGTGATGCGATAAAACATGTGCATGAAGAATAATTGCGTGTAATTTTACATTCATATATCATATCGCTCCGACGATTGTGGAATTTGATGCAAATAGCGCTTTCCACTTTCATAAGGGGATCGTAATATATAATACATAAAACATCAGTCTGTTAGTTTGTTACACTCGTAGTTCGCTCGTCTTGAAAGGGAAACCTTTACTTAACATATCATGTTTAATTGGAAACGGAATTTGAAATCTTTAGCAAATCTAGAAATCGTTTTATCCTGAATATTAATGTAGGTAATTAATTAATGATTATAATTAATTAACGATAATTAATTTAATTACGAGAATTACAGTGTTTTAAATTATAAACTACATATATTTCAAATACATAATCCTCTTTATCTATGCTTCATCTTTTATCTATTTCCATTTACTCTATGCAATGCAATAATCACCTTTCGTAATTTCACGTTAACGCATCGCTCAACTAATAACGTATGTTATGAAACTATTACCCGGATGAATTTTGAGGTTATCTTTAAGAGTTAATTATATCCAATTACGTAAAATTTTATTGATTGCGTATATTACATTTTGGCGGAACATATACGTTATTAAATCTTCTATGCATGTAACTTCAATTAAATAATTCATAATTTTCATATCCATTTCCATACATCTCTATCATCCGTTATATCTGAATATATTCAACATATATTTAACATAATCTATCCATACTTTCATCAGTCTTCCTCTATCCTCTAACCATCCACATTCAATCTCTTGAGTTATTGTACTTATGACTTAACTAGCTTTTACCCGCGACTCCGTCCGCGCGGAATAAAAAATAGAAAACGGGGTAAAAATTATCCTATGTCCGTTTCCTGGTTCTAAGCTACCTCCCTATCAATTTTCAGTCAAATCGATTCAGCCGTTCTTGAGTTATAAATAGTGTAACTAACACGACTTTCTTTTATATATATAGAAGATTTCCATGCTTCATGTTCATATCTACGAGTTGTACTCATGTAATGTAATAATTAAAAAAAAACAATGATACATTCGCATGTTACAGATTATTACGAGATATATCTCCCATACTATCTGTATATCAATTGACAAAGAGTGTTTGTAATTCCCATTACATGTTACGTATTGTTTTATCAGCGAAATCATCAAGTAAAAGTACAGTGTCAAAGAATCAATGAAATTGGAAACCACAATCGCTATTTAGGTATCATATTTTAATCGTGAAGTGGAAACAATTCCGCGTTTCGTCTGATGAGTGTGGTACCGGAGGCCTAATTTTTGTCCTCTTTCCCATCCCATCTTTTTCTTTATAGGAAAGGATGGAAAGGGGAAGTGGATTTGGCGGAAGAGGGGACGCATAGAAAGGAGAAATGTCCTCTTTCTGTGCATCCCCTTCTCCGTTGATTAAAGGTAGGCAACGCATCTGCATTTGTGGATGTCTATGGGCAAGTGGCCGTTTGCTCGTTTGCCACCTTATAATATAAAAAAAGAGAAAAAAAAAATCCTCAGAGATGGCTATTCATCAATAGAGGTGTCATTTAATATTAAAAAAAAAACTGAGGAACAGCTTAATTCACAAATTAAATCAGAGAAGTGTGTCAGTAAATTGTAATGTATAAAACATCGTATTTTATCTCCTTTTTTTTTTTTTTTTTCGTGGGGAATTGCCTAACGCATACTTATCTGTCTGGGGAAAACAGACAAGTTATGTCGGGTCTGCACCGACTAAAACCCCACGGTGGCCGCCAACAGCGATAGCGGGGGGACACGGGAAATCGTATTTTATCTCCTAGCTGAGGAATGGCAGTAAATATTAATTGTCTACAGAAAGTTAATATTGATTCCTGTAGCGTTTAATTGAACTGTTCCACATTACGATGCTTTTTGCACCTCCGTTCTATTCTGAATCTTGCTTTAATAATACACCATGATTACTGGTCTTTGTCGGCATCTTTCAACTTCATCTTAACACGATAGAAAAGTTTTTGTAACGAACGATTACCAACTGAAATATACGAAGAAACAAACCCTGAGTTTTCACTGACGTTACACCCGTACAAAACAAATAAAAACTGCATTGCTTCTTTACTACTTTAGTGTAAACAAATAATAACGTTTGACTAATTTGTATGTATTCCTTCGTTCTTTTAATATATCGGTCTATTGCAAAACATTATTTCAAATATTATGTTTATTCTTAATACAACTATCTATCTTACTATCTTACTAATATTATAAATGCGAATGTTTAGATGGATGGATGGATGGATGGATGTTTGTTTGAAGGTATCTCCAGAACGCCTCAACGGATCTTGATAAAATTTGGCATGGATGTAGAACATAGTCTTGAAGAACAAAAAAGTATAAGTAAAGTTTTTTTAAATTACGCGCGGACGGAGTCGCGGGCAAATCTAGTTGTTCTATAAAATGTAAAATACGTAATCTCTTTTTGATCTTGAGTAGTAATTACGTCTTTCGTACATGTTTATTTTGCGATTCTATATTTTTTTTTGACTATCCATCCAGTCATACTTTCTCTGCTTTCTAGACCGTTTGTAATTAACCGGTCTTAGATAATTGAATGTATACTAACCACGCCTGTTACACCGTGTTTTTTATTCTGCCGACATTAACATCGTTATGAGTTAGTCTTCCGTAAACATTACAGAGCTCCAAATTACAAAGCTAACTTTATTGTTACCATTCAATTGCAGAAGTTACTTCTTGTCCAAAACTGTCTTGACTATTATCTTTCTCTCGCAATATTTCCAAAGATATACGACTTAGGTAAAGGAATGTGTATGTCTTTTTAAAGACAGGTAACTCATCTGTACTTCCTTGAATGCATATGGCGACAATTCATGACCTATTTCATCTTATAAAAAATACATAATTTTACTACTGAAACATCCGTTTCATCGCGCTTTAAATCTAACTAATATGGGAATGGGAATGCTTGGATGTTTGTTAGAAGGTATCTCCAGAATAGCTGCATGAATGTCGCTGAATTTTGGGTACACATAGGTACACATAGGTTACTAACTAGTTTTTTCGTAGACGGAGTCCCGGGGGACAGCTATTATAACATTAGTAAACAAATAGTACGACTTGTTTAAACTAAAATTAATGTGGGGGATAGAGATTATATCTAATACGCATTCTATAGCCTCAAACTACAAAACAAATGTATCGTTCCGGTGTGCGCTTTGATTGGCACATACATAGCTTTTCCCGCGATTTCCCTCGCACCACGTCTCTCATTGCAGTGCGCACGAGCCGTCGCGCACATCGGTCCGTTTTAAAATATATAATGCATTTTGATATAAAAATACTACGTAACGTTTGTAAATAATACGTTCTTTATTGTGAAGTGTTTGTGATGTGAATATTATTTGTACTTTAGTCAATATGTCACTGGATATAATGTTTTTGACGAACGATAATTTGCATCGCACACGCAAAGAGCCCTCCGTGCTGGGTCTCCGATATCGGGTATACAGGTTTTATTCTCAAAAAATATGTTTACCATTTTTTTCATGTATTACCGAATTTATGCAATAATGAACTGAAATTATTTATTAAAATGATTTTTTTTTTGTTTAATTTTTTGGCTTCAAAATAAATTAAATTAAATTTTAATACTTAAATTTCAGATAAAAGACTGTAAAAATAATAGCATCAAGTATAAGTTACATATTAAATACATTGTTTTAAAGCCATAAAATACTTTATAGTCAATTATAAACATATAGGTGAGAACAAAAATTCGTTATAAATAACATATTAATTAGTTGCGCTTATTGCGTTTATTATCGCTGAGAAATTACGATTTATATCGGATATGTTTCTACATATTTTGGAAAGTAATTTAATTAACACTAGCGAAATATACATAGGTACAGTCAGCATCATACACACAGTCGGCAAATAATTCTCAATTATTTAGAATTTAAGAAGGTAAATAGAAGCAATAAATTTAATGACAGAGGCTTAAAGAAAAAAAAGTTACAATATTGCGCTACATTGTCACTAAAAACAGCCAGATTATCCATAATCGTATTTACAACAGTCGAATATTTGTTGGCAAAATTATTAAGTAGTCGGTTTTATTGGTATTTTGAATTTGGTTACACATTGGACTTAAAAATGTGTAAATAATTAATTAAGAAAAAATAATCATCAAAATCGTTTGCAAAACTTAATGTTACATTTGTCGCTGACTGTACTTTCAACACGATTAAGAGCGGATGATCGTTATGCGCTGAAAATCTGCGAATATTAATTGAATATTTGCATGCGATGTTCTCGATATGTAAAAAAAAGTCCCGGAAGACAACCGGATAGATTAATTATACGCAAAACACGTTACATTTATTCATACGTTACAAACTGTCATTCATCAAACCAAAGTTTTTTTACGACATAAATTATGGATAATAAAATTTCGACACACTAAATAAAACAGTGTTTGATACTCCAAATATTGTTTTTACTATTTTGTATGGCACAAAACTTTTTGGTCTTAATAATTCTATTAAGACTATCGATTTAGTTATATCGAATTTTCATTAACCCGCATATTTGCTGTATTTTCTTTACTTCTTGCTCTTCTTTGTTAATGTAAATGTGAAATTATCAATAAATGTTTAGAACTGTGATTTAATAATTTTAAAGTTTCTCTACTATCTTATTACAGGGTCTGTCTAATGGAGTGGAAAATGATCAAAACACTGCCAACCAACTTCCATCTAGCGATTTAACGCACAATCGCCTATCGATCAGCTCTACTACATCCAATCAGAGTTACGATTCTGGTAACGTCGATTATGCTGTACCCAAGCATACGTACAACCAACGAATACCTTACAAACCTAACGAGGAAACAAACGAAAAGTCACACAATCAAACGAAACCATCAAATCCACTATTCGGTGTAAACGCAGCCGTACATTATGCACCTACTCCAGTTAATAATCAAGAAACGAATGATAAATACGATAGAACGTTACCCAACGGTGTAAGAAAAGCCCCCGAAGGTCAGGATAATGAAGCCTTCAAAACGGAAGACGCGATAGATGGTAGGAAAGAGATGATGGTGACGCCCAACCAGATTGCAATAACAGACGGCAGCACTGCGACCTACACCACAGACAATAATGGTAAAATTAATGTTCATGTCACCGTCATGATTAACGCAGGTAATTATATGCATCCTTACGAAAAATCTCCCTTTCTTTATAACACTATTGTTGGAATATTGTCTAAATATAGCAATAACTTTGAAGACAAATAATTTACTAAATATTAATTTAGTTAACTTTTCCAATTAATGAAAGATATAGAAATTATTTCAATATACAGTTAAATGACAATATTCCTACTTGTAATTTGTATAAAATTAAAAGCACATTGTTTAACATTTAATTAGTACAGATTGTCTAACACAGTGATGGTAACTAAGATTAAAATCCAAGTTTCTGAAATGGGGATCGTGAAGTAACTCAGGATGCATATGGAGGCAAGATAATTGTAGTTGCATGTTACTTTGTCTATACCTTGTTCCAATCCAAACCCTTGGCACTAGACAAACTGCTGATTACGCTTAAAGTTGTAAATTTCAAAATATTTCTGGTTTTTTGTCATATTACTTTATTTTAGTTTTTTTAATTAGTTAACAAAATAACTAATTAAAAATAATTAATATTGCAATGGCCACCTTATATTGAATTTGATGTTCCTTTACTTAATTTCGGCGTTGGATCGAAACTAGGTATAAAAACTTTTTCTTCTGCCTCTATTAGTTCAGTTCTTATTTGTTCGTTAGATTTTTATGTGCGTTTTTTTCTAAAATCGTCTTTTACTTTTGTTTTCGTAGTTGCGACTGTTAGTTTACTGTGTGCTGTTTTTTTTTCTTTTTTATTTTTAAATGATTCTCTTTCACTTGTAGTGCTTTTATTAGATCTTAAGGTTCATGTTGTAACAATATGCTTGTATTTTGTGTTAGTTGTATTGGCTGTAATCAAGGCTTTTAAATATTAATTAAAATCACTCATTGGTAATATTTTTAGATGCTATTATAATTTCTCCAATTAAATATTGTCGTAAAAGAAATTACTGCACAAGCTTTTAAATTATTTGTAGCTATGTCTACACTAGTGCCTTTTTTCTAACCTTGAGTATGTAGGTACAGTCGCGGAAATCCGCGGTGTTTTACTTACAAAACATTGCCTTGTTTGTTGCAACGAGACAAACATCGCCTCTTCTTACAAATAACCAATTATGTAGTTGTGAGTTGCGCAAACGAAGGATTAATAATAAAAATAATGTAGCCACTAATGGACTACTGACTGATCCTTTTTCGTACAGAAACATTACGTACAGCGTCGTGGTGTCAATGTGTACAAAACGTTCAAACGACTGTTGCTTTCGAGTTAAAACCTCCAGATTTCACGATTGTACTTCCAAAACACATTTACACTGTATATTATCACTGTATTTATGAGGATAAAAGAGATTCGTCAATGGATACCCACTCCTAAAGGATAGTAAAGTACACTGGTGTAGACAAAGCTTTTAAATTATTTATGATTATTTATGAAATCTGCTATAATTAGAGCCTTGCTTACGTCACAGATATGATTTCAAAATAATCTGATATTGTAACAAGTCTTCAATCATATTTCCAGGAACGTTAGCAGATTTGAAGAAGCAACGAGCCCAAATAAGAACTAACGGTAGTCCGGTAGAGAACAGTTTGAATTCAACGACCAATCATAGTATGAACTCGTTACCTGAAGGTGTTACAAAGCAAGAGGGGTCAAGTCATGTAGTCCAGTCCCCCAGCATCACTGTGCCGAGGTTCTCAGGGAACACCAGTGAAGTTGTAGGTGATACGAAGTCGCATAGGTGTTGTATAATAATGTAGCGTACTGGACAAACTACCTTCAACTAGACTAGATGGTTATGTGTACAAGTCTGAATTGCATTCCAAAAAGTATTTTTAAATTAGCCACAACCATTTATAGTCTGTTTTAAATATTTTATGTATGGGAGAGTTGCGAATATACTAAAATGATATACAGTCGAACCTGGATAAACGAGAAACCTTTATAAGCATGAGTCATTGTTCCAACAGACGACCTCCATAATAAACTCTGGTAAGAAAAAACCTTTCTAAGAAGAATTTCGCTTATCCAGGTTCGACTGTATTGGATCGTTTTACATTTAAAAAAAATAAACAGACTATAGTTCTATCGTCGAAGCCTAATTGCCGCCTTGTTGGATGATTGAGGAAAAGTCCTTTTTTGCCATTTTACCTTCGTGAAGCAACAGCTTGCCAACGTAAAGAAATGTGTGATAGTTACGTGAAAGCTCAACTTATATTGGATAGAGGTAAGATATATGGTAGCTGTTATTATTAATAATGTAGGAAATTATTATTATTATTTAGTTATTAATAATTGTTGTATATCTTTAGTTGTATCTTTCCTAATTATACATTCCATTATTTTACTGAATATATTAATAATGAAAATTTGGAAATTAATAATTTTTGCATTTTAATGATATTATTAAATTTCTATGGTTCGTGTTTGCATTCAAATTGATGATTGTTAATTTTAATCGTTTAGTTTGATTTCAAAATAACTATTCCGCATTATTTTTATTAAGTAATTTGCACAAATAATTTATTTTTCACTGCGTATTTATAATTGACCGTCAATTTACGAAAAAGTTCCTTTGCAATGTTGTGTAATTTTTGCAACAAGTTTGTTCTATTTTTGCATTTTTATTCCATTTTAATAAATCGATGATTAAAATTCGATATAATTCGATTAATTGATTTTATTACAGAAAATATCGATATTCGAATACAAGTTAAAGTATTGTGTTCAAAATAAATTAATACGTAATATTTTACTGAATAAATAAATCTTTAATTTGTTGATTCAATTTATTTTCGTATTTTAAAATCAATATACATACATTTTACATATCAGTTTCTAATATCAAAATTAAAGCTTTGAAAATAAAAATAAAATGTATAACTGATGAAACATATTGCGAAAACACTCTAGTAACGATTTTTTTTTATTATATATCTTTTATCAAATATGAAAAATAAAGTTTCTAATAGAACTTTTCCATAGATTCCATAGAAGAAAATTAGCATTTTTACTTATTTCATACTTTAGGAACTTGCATGAAGATTATTCCAAAATAACACCATAAATCTTTGTCTTTCTGAAGTTAGTTATAAATCGTTGGGAAAACGATAATTCGAAGACAACTTTTGCCCTTATCCTACTTAAAGTCCATCCTACATCCGTCCCTCTCACATGTGAAGTGAGAAACATATCCGTAGCTAACTTCAGACATGTAAATATTGGTTTTTTACTAAAAAAAATGTAAGCACGCATTAGTGTTTTAGTATAAAAAAATTCTGGTGTTCAAATCATCATCTCCCCTGGCTTTATACCACTCATGTAGGTTCAGCACAAAAAGGTTTTATAAACCTTTGCTATTATCAATATACGAAATCAACATTATTTTGTATATCAATTCTTTGCCATTAAATTATTAATATTATTTATCGAGTTATCACATATTTTGGTTTAAAGTTTTTTTTTTTAACTTAAATATAAACTATTGAGAAGTTTCCTCTGCTTATTTTACTATTTTAAACTTGCATAATGAATATTATAGTAATAATATTGAATGTGCATCCTTTTTTGACTTAAATCTAGATAAAATTTATTAATGATAAATTACAATGACCGTGTACAGAATTTAATAACATTTTCTCCGAAAATAATGGGATATTAAAAATACAGTAATGAGTCGTTGGTCTAAATTTTTATGGTTGAAATAGTGTCTTCCATTTATCTATTTTTATCTATATTATAAATTTTTAATGTTAACTCTTAAACTTCTTAGCAATTTCTATTTGTAGCCGTCCGAATATTCAAAATATTGTCTTGTATTTCCACAAACTTGTCATCTATATTTCATTAAATTATTAATATTTCATTAAAATAATTACCAAAATAGTAGTAACTTTTTTCATCATATCATGGCGCTAATTACGTATACGGCTTACTTTACATATTTCCAAATTAAAAAGTAATATTAAACATTATAATGAGTATTAAAATGCGATTTAATAAATATAAATTTAACTTCAAATATTACGTCATTTCAAAACGTCAAATGCGCCATGTTGTGATAAAAACAGTGTAAATAACAAAGTGTAATTGACGTGTTGTCATCACTGACATATTCTTGTTATAAAACTGCATAAAAATAAACGTTGAATTTAATTTTAATAGTATAAAATATTCATGAAAGAAATTTCAAATTGTAACGCTATTAAAACTTTTAATGTTATTTAAAAATGGCTTCATATAAGTCATGTGTTCTTAAATTTCATATATATGTAAATAAATCTTTCGGATGTATTGAATGTTGTAGTTTTCACTAATTCCGTAGTAATTCATTCGTCCATAAAATAGTCAGTAGTGGTAATTTCGATAGAACTATTATTAGTACTTATAAAGTACTTAACTATCGTGCATTATTAAACATAAATTGTATAATTAAATATATAATAATAAATATACTAATATATATATATATATATATATATATATATATATATATATATATATATATATATATATATATATATATATATATATATAATAAATATATATATATATATAATTCTAAACACTTAACTTCATACGAAGCAATATTTAATGGCCTTATATAAATTAAATGGATGCACAATGTATTGATTCGATATTTTTTATCATTCAGTATTATTTTATGAGAACATTTTAATGGCAGCATTTTGTGATACATATCATTGAATTTAATTTATCGCAATTACAATAATTTTAATGAAAAACTTTTTTTATTAAAAAAATACTTAAATTTTTATACTTTATTTTACGATTTTAATGATAATAGTTTGTTGTTTAATTGAAATACACATATTTTAAATTGAAATAAATTTAATGTCATTCTTGCCTATGTTTTTTTTTGGTTTTTAAAATTGAAATATTAAATCATTATTAGAATTTTATAAATGAATAAACTCTGATAATATTCACATGTTTTCTAAAAAATGTGTGGACAAAAAATAATCTGCCATAAATTGTTTTGCAATTTACTATTGTAAGGTTTACTTTTTATAAAGCCTTGTATAATATAATGCTTTAAGAACGTTGAAAGACTGTCGCTCGTGGTGTAAACTACCCTTAACATGCACTGATGCCTTTTCTTTCAACTTAAAATGCAATCTGTGGTTTGCAATCTATCTTAATTAGTCTATTTCCATTTAGCGACTAGCCGTGCGACTCTGGACAAGCGCTGCTGTTGTTTTGTCGCAGTCACGCGCGACTAATTGCTCAGTGGAAATTGGATTTAACTTGTCACTTAACATGGTTTTATAAAATGTAAACTAAGCATAAATTAATGATTTCATGGGAACATGTCTTGATTCTTACTGTGATTTTTATCGTATGTAATAACTGCGGTGCCTAAATAAAATTCGGAAAAAATTTAACATTTTGTCATTTTTTTTATGTATAAAAAAATTTTAAGGATGCCTGTCTAGTTCATTCTTTATATTTAGTAAAAAGATAAATGAGTATAAGCAATGTCGATAAATAATTTAGATCCTTTTGTTTTTCTTTTAACTGGTTTGATTATAATTTTGTACGTTACGACGGCTGTATATAATTTTTGCACATCCACTTGTAATATATTTAAACGATTTTTCTAATAAATATTAAGATATGTCACAGAGTTTAATCGACAAATTGAAAATTGTAATTTCCTTGCCATCTTGTCTTGCCTTGTTTCGGACCACAAAACGCATATCGATCAATAAACTTGACAGGGGTAGTCAACATTTTCTAGCATAACCAATAATATCTTTATCAAAAAACATTTGTACTGACTTCTCAAGAGGTGTTATTTAAAGAACAACTTGTACTTTGATGAATCGACGTTCTGAATTTAATAATAAAATACACATTTCAAGTTTAAAAATTGATTGAAAATTGGCATTTTTATTCATTAATATTTATTAAAATGTTGGTTACCCCTGCCTTATACTATTACTTCATTATTGTACCTTATCGTTATAAGACTGTTTGTTTTGTATATGTGATTTTATCTTGAGAAAATAATCAAATATCTTGTAATTTGTTTTTTTTTAAGATTCGTAAAGCAAAACTTCTGTTGTAATATAAAAAAAATTGTATTTAATTCAGTGTAGATATTGTTGGGAGTAGGCTAATTCAATAGTTTTAAAGTGATTTGATAAGATTTTACCTGTGACTTACTTCAGATACTATTAGATGATTTTGAAACGTATTAAAATGCATTTGTATTAAGTAACATAACTGCTTAAAAATCAAATTATTTTTGTTGGTACAAATTGATTATTATTCTATAAAAATATCAATACAATGCAAGTCTTTCTGTTGTATATTGCGCTTTAATTTATTTTATTTTACTTATAGCTTGTATTAAAAATCTTAAACAAATTATAATATTGATTTTTAAGCAGTAATGTTTTTTTAGCATTTGAAATTCCTATTATTCAGAAATTTATAAATAAATCATTTGTTTATAAGTTATTTTTAATTTAAAACCCCTTTTAGTTTTTATTATGGAGGTAGCACTTTTATTTATGGCCAGTGTTATTCGAGTCGCCAAGAGTAGATGTAGATTATATAAAGGAAAAAGAAAAAATATCTCAAAGCAGTTATGTCACAAAGAAAGAAAAAGCATACAATATTCTGAGCAACGGACTAGCGGCAGTTATCTTAGTTTATTGTTATATATTCACTCATGTTGGAATATATTTCTTGAACTCCAGAAATTCTATTTCCTAAATGAAGAATTTAACGGATAATAAATCCGGATAAAATGTATGTCAACATAATATGGTACTGGAAGGGTAATAAGTGATCTTTATCGTCAAAACTTATTCGAGACTATGAACTAATTTTAACTGAACTGTTGAAAAAATTCGATATTTTCAATGTCATCACTGTACGCTTGGTATGATTAACGTGTAGCAGTAAAACAACGGTATGTCAAATATAAAGAGAGCTTTACACGTAACCTTAAAGTTGGTTACTGTGTCGGTCGCGCTCATGAGGACATGTATTATAGAGATAACATTATAAAGAGGAAAGATTTCATTGTTTATTTGCATCTAATAGGCTCCAATACTACTGAATCTATTTGAAAATTTTTTTCGTTGTTGGGAAGCTACACTATCCCCGGGTAACATTTCTAATAACTGTCTACAGAAACCTATAATGGAAGTTTTAGATTTTGTATGGGGGTTCATTGCTCTCTTATAAGTTGTACTTCTGAAGAATGAATCATTTAAATAAAGTGCCGTATATGGCTGTCTTTATACTTGCGTGTCTGTACTGCGGCATTGTCTGACGCAAGCTAAGTTGCTGTTCAGATCAGTGTTCGCCGGCCCGCCTAGCTGAACTGACGTGTCGCGACCTCAATTAAATATACGAACTAAATTACGAGTCTGTAAAAAAAAAATTAGCAAAAACAGTATTAATTTCTTTAAAATTTAATAGTACACCAACCGCTGCATGTTAAACATCATAAGAAAATTCTGCACGATGAAACCACCGACAAATGTAAGTTATTTTTCTTATAATTATACTTCTTATGCTTGAAGATATATACTTTTTAATATGTTTTTAAAATTTACAATAATTAGAGTGTTGAATAAACTGATGCAATAGCAATTTTTCTTAGGTTAATAGGTCATTGAGCTAGTTTCACTTGAATTAAAATTTTAATGATTATAAAATTGATGCGTTCATTATAATTTAATAATAAAAAAAATATTGTGAAATAATTTGCTTTTAATCAATCTTTTAAAACCTATTAGTGTAATAGGAAAAAATAGCGAAAGTTTTTTTGCGATACAACTATCTCTAGAGAAAGTAAAAATTCATCTGAATAACCTACCGCCCTCGTCTCTCTCGCATCTCTCTCAATATTAGATAAATCCTTAATCGAAGGTAGAATTCAAACTTAGATTATTTAATTACATTATATGGATGAGAGATAAAAAGAGAGTCCTCTATATTATAGATCATATTTTCCGATTGCAATCATGTTAACGGTGTTAAGTAATTTGTAGGTTATAACTGTTCGAGATATTTACATAGTCGCGCGAAAATAGCGCTAAAACTATTTACTAATCACATACCCTGGTTTTCTGAGACCTAAATCTCCGTTTAAAATATTGTTATCTCTGTATTGTCAAAAATAATAACAGGGATGATGATATGTTTTATAAATATTTTCGTCTCAGAAACCCAAGGTTAGTGAAATAAATTTAAACTTTCTTTATTCTCTTGGTTTCTTAGCACTTTTTTCTGTGATTTGCGATAATTATTTCTACTAGGTTAAATACAAGTAAAAATCTACGTCTACATTAAGAGCAAAATGTTCTTTAAGATTTCTATATTGAAAGAACTTACGAAGATATACTTGACATTGGATCTCCGCAAAAAAATCATATGCAATAAAAAATAAATAAATAAATCGAATGAAAGAAATCATTCAATTTGATTCTTAGTCACGTGCTATCAATAAGGACACGTGCTTTTTTATTGGACGATCAATCTTGAACCTAAACTACGGCCTTCGGGGCTCTAATGGGCGACAGAAATAGATCCGCCGTGCCACATATACGGCGACCGACGTTCACAATTTACTATGCATAAAAATCATACTATTTGCGAACACAAACAATGAACCCACGTGTGTTTAAGTCATAAAATGTTTAATTTAAACGTGATTAAAATTGTTACAAAACATATTACGATAATGAAAAGAATTACTTTTATTTTTGCCGTTTTTTTACTATTAAGTTAACAAAAAATTAACCTTTAACCTAAATTTAATTACATCAACAAAAATTGACTTTTTAATAGTGAGATAGCCAGCAGCAACATCTGTTGCACGAATAAGCCGGCCCGCCCGGTGCAATACCCGATCACACAGAAGACAGTCGTCAAGTGGTATTACACTAACTTCCAGTTATTCCGCATTTCTTCTTCATTTGTCGTCGTCGCTTCGTTATTTCGGACAATTTCAGGTTTCATTTGCCACCTTTTAATATATAAAAGACTTTCGAATATAATATAAAAAAAATATTCGAAACTAAAAACGACTACGATCCTATAAAATCTGCGAAGAACATCGTTATGTAAATTTTATCTATCTTAGTTAAAAGAAAAATATTTCCCTTACTTCAAAGGACATCATATCATTTTTCTGTGCGTTCCCTCCTCCGTCGAGTAAAGGTAACAACGTATCTGTAATTGAGGTTGTCTTTGGGCAGCGGTCGCTTCTCTATTTCGGCGAATTCATGTGGTCGTTTGCCCGTTTTTCAATTTGATAAGAAAAACATACTTATGCAATAATCGACGAAAAAACTGTAATTCATGATGAATTACTAATTAGCGTACTTCTGTATAACGGAGATAAGATTTATAACAAAATACTGTGTGCAGTTTTCAATCGATCATTGTTAACATTGACCCTTATCCATTGATAAGAAGGCTTATTAAGAGTATCATCTACTTCGTTGTTTTATTAAACTAATGCTAGTTTCACACGAAGGCAAAAGATTAACATAGAATAGTATTGATATTGTTTGAAAATACTTTGCCAAGACAGAACAGCACTGTGACAGTATCTGCCGCACTCAGTCCTTGTATGGCCTCCTAATCAGTATAAATAGTAGTAGAAACAGTAGAAATACTCAAAATGGAGCAGTGTGTGTTAAAATACTAACAGTATCGCAATGTCTACTACTTTGCCGCACTGTTTTACCCTTGTGCGAAACTAGCATAATATAATTGCGTCTGAATTGCAATTGTTCTATATTTACAAGCTGTCCATTGTGACCGATATGTGAAAGTCATTCACCTTTTTCTTATTTAATTAAATTGATATATGTCCAACATTTTATGTCTCTAATAGATATTACTACGCAATACGAATAAAAACACTATATAAGTTATCTTTGTTCATTAGCTATATTAAAATTAAACCGAAAACGAATTTCTTATTCCTATGTTAAAATCTATGTTTATAAAAGAAAGTCGTGTTAGTTACGCTATTTATAACTCAAGAACGACTGAATAGATTTGACTGAAAATTGGTGGGCAGGTAGCTTAGAACCAGGAAACGGACATAGGATAATTTTTACCCCGGTTTCTATTTTTTTTTATTCCGCGCGGACGGAGTCGCGGGTAAAAGCTAGTATTGAAATAGAAAAGTGTTTGTAAAACTGCATTCAGAGTAAATCATATTAAATTTGGAAGCAAAGTTGTTAAGGTTTAGTAAATTTTTAATTCTACGTAGTCTCTTTATTATTTTTAAGAGTAACACAAATTTATAACCAACTAAGACTAAAACAATGCCAAGATAATAAGCTTAAATATCAGATTACAGATTACAACTTGAAGATCAAATCGTAACCTTACAATGGCCATGCCTCTAATGTGTGCTAACATTGTAAGAGGAAACATTAATTACTTGTTATCTATATGTATAAATAAAAATCATGTATCATTCATTGTATGCTTGTCTTTCAATGCGCCACTAAGCCAATGCTCACCTGAATGCTTTTGCAAACGTAGCTCCACTGTTGTGGGCATATCCGCAACTATGATAGACTTGTTTTACCTCAAGTTTTGTACAAAATGTATGACTTCCTTGGATAAATCTGTCCGGGGTTGACTATATGCTGAGAAGGTGGACCGATAATGAATACTGTTTTTTCGTCATCCAAATACTAACATCTTTTTAGTAGACTGTATTCGCGTCTAATTTTTGGACGTTGTAGGAATAAATCTCTTTAGATTCATCGGTAAATGGATGATGTTAAAAAAAGTTTAAATATGTCTTGTCTTATCCAGGCGGCACTCCTCCATGATGTGGACATCCCGACGAAGAAGGCGACCTTCGGAATGGGCTGCTTCTGGTCCAATGACTCTTTATTCGGCGCCACGCCGGGCGTGGTGCGGACACGCGTCGGTTACTCTGGAGGCACCACAAAGAATCCACATTATAGGAGCATGTAAGTAAATATTGCAAGAAATTTTAACCCTTTTGTTATCAATGGCAGATGGGAACAACTAACATCGTTAAACTACATAATATATAAAATAGGAAATTGTGCTATTCTTAACGCGAACATGAAGGAAAATTGAGCCTATAGAGAGAGTTATTACTATAAATATGAGCACATAGTAACTGTTTAGGACTGCAATGTAGACGTTCAACCAATACTTTCACGGCGCCTCTAATATCTATTATCTAGTGATTCTAGTGTATTTTTAGTGTTTCTTACACCACTATTATTGTAATGCCTGCATATTTTTGTGCTTACTAATAAAACTTTAATCTCCTGTTTTCTAATTATCACCACTATCCAACTATCCATATCTATCCAGCATTAAGATAAGCAATACTCAGATACATTGCAAGCATTAAATCCCTTATATATAACCACGTGCTTTTTATATTTTGCTTCTTTCATTTTAATCCGAGGATGAAATGATAAAACAAATGAATCACGCGAGTTTTTAATTCAAAATATGCAAAATCTGGAATAATGTTTTTAGAATTCGCATTAAAAAATAGAAAACTATTTTATTTTATGTCGACTGTCATATCAAATAGGTCAAGGTCTCGATTTGATGCTCTTCCGTCTTTATATTTTTAATCTTTCATTCTTAGATAACTTCAATGCTTCGTAATATTATAGTAATTGTTCAATGACACGTGCAGATATAAATGAAATTATTATATTAAGAATACACGAACAATTATCGCCTTCGTTTCAATGAAATGCATGTTTTCATGACTTGCATTTCATATTCTCATCTAATGCTTGTAATTGTGTGATAATATTGTGCAATTTCCATGGATTACTGTTTGTCTTTTACTTTCATCATCTTATTCATCCATCCATTCGTCTTAACGTAATTATAATGAAGCGTGGTTATTCACTCAATAAGGATAATATTAGGGGATTTACTAAGATTAATAATTACAAGTATTTTTAATTTCTATTGTTTGTCGTGCACACTTAAACAAATATAATTTACAATAGTAGATATTTATAGACACTAGGTACACGTGTAAGCTAGACACAGAACAAAAACGTCGTCATGTATCAATTTCCATGTTATTTCTATAACCACATATTATTATTATATTTAGGTACTAGCGGTCGCCTGCGACTTCGTTACCGCAGAATTAAAAAAAAAAAAGTAGCTCATAATATGTACCAGTTACCACCAGTTAATTTTGTTATCAGCAACAGCATAGCACAAAAATATGATTTTTTCGTTATTACATACAGACTCTATAATATTATTTATATGTATAGATGTATGGATAATACCATCAACAGTATATATTATCATTAACATTATTATACAATTTAACTAACTTGTAATTACGAATCGAGTTAGCTTAATTATTTTGAATCTGCAAAGCTGTTTATGCTGCAGGTGGCCAAGAAGTCAAGTATAACAGGGATATTTGGCGGTGGGTTTCCACAGCAGAAAGACCTTTATTATTATCTCTGTTTCAAAGAGGTTTTTAACCTCTTTATCCTTTTGGATGACAATCTTTTTAAATTGTATAAATTGTTTTGGTAGAGGAAACACGAGGTTACATTTTTCCTATCGTAACATTTTCTCTGTTCGTCGTTGCCTCGTTGTAAATTTCGGTTTAATCCAAGGCTGCCGCCTTGGCCTTGCTCTGTACGCATCGCACGCGAGACCTGATAGCTGTCTGGCTATTTATATCGCCATAGTAAAACATTTTATTTAGGTCACCGTAATCTTTTTTGATTCGAACGTAGATACCACTATATTATTGCTAATCTGTGCTATTCTGATATTTTTTTATTATGAAATTATTATAAAATGTTAGATCTATGTTTTACATTGCTTAAATATATTTAATAAACTTTAGTTTTATTTTAATGTTATATGACATATAATTTTGTTGTTACATTCCACAGCGGTGACCACACTGAGGTGATTGAGTTGGACTTCGACCCGAAGACGGTGTCGTACGATGATTTACTGGACATGTTCTGGGCAAACCACGAGTACGGACTCACTACTAAACTGAAGAGACAGGTTGGTTATTAAATAGCTATCGTTTATGAGTTGTTTTAAGCTGTTTTTGGTTAGGGAATCATTCCATAAAAACGCCATTTGAAACAAAGGCCTAAGTGACAGATATCAACGAAGATACAAAATGTTTTAATTATATAAAAATTGAGAAATTGTAGCAAATGTAGCTAAACTGAAAGAAAGCTTCTCTTCGCTTCTCTGGAAATATTTTGCAATTTTTTTTTATTTTTAGCCACAAATGTGTTTTAACATTTATATTTAGACAAGAGATAGTTATGTAATCATGTCATTTTTCATTATACTAACCGTGATTTCCTGCGACCAAAATCTCTGTATAAATCATATCATCATCCCTGTTATTATATTTGCCAAACCTGAGATATTAATATGTTTTAAACGAAGATTTTGGTCTCAGAAAGTCACGGTAAAAGCTGCAACATGGTAGCATGGTGCGTTCCACTGCCAATGCAAGGCGATCTCGAAATTTCCAAGAAATTCTCTCGACTGAAACCAGTCGTTAGCGTGTTTTTTGTGGTCATTGTATGTTACCTCGAAGGCATTAACTTTGTCGAAATTATATTTAACTGAATATTAAATATACTATCTTCCTTTTATTAAATGATACAACTGTAAATACCAAAGTATAATACTTTTATGTTAATTAAAATTTATTCATAGTAATAAAAAAACGTTTATTAAAAATGATAAAAGCATTTGCATTAATAGAATTAACTAAACAACAATAATATTACCATTTGACATTTTAAATAAGCAATGTCTTTGAATATATTCATTCCCTTATTAACAAAACATTTACCTGCAAATTAACGTCTGGTTGCAAATGTTATCTGCATTATTAATAATAATTAACGTTTGAAAAAAAATTGTTTAAACTTTTCTAACATATTATTATTAACTATTATTAATTATAATTAATATTATAATAAGATCGATAAATCGATGTCATCAACGACTAGTTTCGGACTCATCGGAGGTCCTTCAGAGTGATTATTGAGTTGGATTCACCAAGGTCGCGATTGCACTAGACCTCTTGGAATCTAGCTCCAAGATTCACCTTTAGGAAACATCCTCGGCAGGTTTGACACTTTGTGTCGAAACCATATTAATTTTGTCTGAGTGTAGCAGTTTTTAATTATTTTATAATTTTTATAAATAAACAATACCACAATTTGGATTTTATTTCTATTCATGATGAAATTTATTAAACGTTGATTTATTTCTCTAACTAGCGACCCGCCCCGGCTTCGCACGGGTGCAATGCAAAATATACCTACTACAGAATAAATGCACAATTTATTTAAGGTACTTAAATGGATAAGGATTAATGCTGTATTGTTTAAAATCACTTCGTAAAAGAATAAAAATGGTTATGCTGGGTTATCCCTAAGAGATAGACATATACCATCGCGGACTTTTTTGTTGAACTTTTTAAGGTGAACAATACTGTAGTACATTATTTTGGTCTATCTCGTAGGGTTCAGCCAGCGTTTGCAATATAAGCGCAAAAAAACGTGCTTATTTACGACATCACATTAGAAAACTTTAAATTTATCAGTGTTTCTCTACTATATTATGCATTTATTATACATACAAACCTTCCTTAAGAATCACTCTATCTATTAAAAAAAACCGCGTCAAAATCCGTTGCGTAGTTTTAAAGATCTAAGCATACATACGGACATACAGCGAAAGCGACTTTGTTTTATACTATGTATTGATATATTAATAAATTAAATGAGGAAGCTTTTTTAAAACTATTTTTATACACTGAGACTTTTGGGTATAGGAAAATTTTAATTCATGAAAAAATCATATCAAACAAATTGAAAGCAATATTAGAATTATAAACATAATTATTTTTCTTTGTCAAAAAAAAGAAAGTAACCTAAAACGCATATTATTAAAGTAATGTTTCACATTTGTTTCAGTATCAATCTATGATACTCTACCACGATGAAGAACAAAGACAGGCGGCTGAAAGCTCATACAAACAGATGCAAGTCACTTGCAACGGCCAATTGCGGACAGAGATCGCTCCGGCTGGCATCTTCTATCCCGCAGAAGAGTATGTTGAATCTTATTTCTCTTTATTGAACCTCCCCTCGATCATAAATCTATTCAGATCCGTATATTTTTTGGACCAGTTTTGATTAAATTACAGCTTTATATCAGGTGATATCGTAATTCACCGCTAGTTTTAGTTTTTTGACCTATGCATTTATATAAGGAATTCGCAAATTAATTTTTCATTATAATGGCCGAGCTCAATAACCAATCTCGATCCATTTTTATTTACCTAACATATTTTTAACATTTTTAATCCATTTGCATCAAATTTAATCGAACGAAAATGTAACTTACTATTCCACTACAGATTTAAAATAATCTTTGGATCGATATTAAGGGTTAGGTGGTTTGTATTTGTGTAGTTATTCTACTTGTCTCATAGTACACATACATTTATGCCAAAGAATTCTTCGATATAATGAAATAAGAAGGCCGTTCGCTCCTTAGCGACAATATTTTAATATTCCAAACGTTTATTTGCATACTAAGTATGCTTAAATATTATGCGTCTAGAAACTTGCAAAAATTATGTCAAGGTATTCTATCAATTGAAATCATTAACCTCTAATTAAAATGGCTGCCATCTTTTCCCGCTTCTAATCGTGACCTATTTAAATTTGTTGCTAAGGGCTATTACTTGACTATTTTATAGTTTTGACATTTGTTACTAAGTATCAAATTAAAATCTTATCAACAAATAGTTTTGATGTGGTGTTTAGTTTTGATATTATGTAAATTTATCATCAGAGCTGTTTAATTCGATACTTTGTAAACATGCCTTGCAATTACGATGAAATGACTTCACTATTTATTTTGCGTATAACAAATGATTGGTATAAGTTGCCAGTGTGTGGTTTGCGTCTAATTCTAACACAGTAGCGGCGTTAGAGTGGGGCGATCGCCCAGGGCGCCGGGCATAAGGGGGCGCCGCTGGCGCCAGAGTCGGGTAAAAAGCGGTGCTTGCGATGCCCCCTAAGATACGCCGCAAAAATCTCGCTCAGGGCGACGGAAATGCTAAAACCGGCCCTGTTCTAAAATAGGTATTTTCTAGAAAGAAGACTTTTTACTTAGCTAAACATTTGTTAGCAAGTAATCGTAAGTTTGTAAAGAAGGTGACTTTTACATTAATTCTAAATTAATAAGTATTGAAAAATCTTACCGCTAATATTTTACAGTTCGCTCTTTCATTATTTTACTTTAGTGTTAAATTCGTTGACAAAGTTTTAGTTTGATATAGGAATGTATTATAAATTTACTAATGCTAAATTAGTTTAATATTATAATTAATTTCAGTCAACTACTAATTTAAGCGTGATAAAAAACCTATTTGGTTTACTTTCTTATTTGAATCAGATCCAGTACTTAATGATTTGTGAAGCAAAAACTAGTATGGACTGGTTTCAGTGTGTTATTTTTCTCGTTGCAAAAAATTGAAACAGTGTTATTGACCCCAATTGAGCTCGCTCGCGAAATGATTTGTGCTACGAAATTGAAAGTAGACAGTACACTGATTAATTTGATCCCGGGATCGTTTCAATCAAAGACAATAGAAGACCCGCAAATGTGAGAGACAATCGTCTGCGTATTCAAAAAGGTTATTTTATCTGTGTAATAATTTGTAACATTTAAATTGATTCCTTAAATCTCACCTAATTGAATCGATTGTTCTTAATTACTTAAGTATTCAAATAAGTAGTTTAATGAAATAATTTGCGGTATTGTGAAATTAAAAATAATATTTCGAAAGCCAAGAAGTCTACAGAAATAATAGGATTCAACTACCCGTGCTTTTTACATAATGTACATATATGTTATGTAAATTTTATCGGGACTTTTAATTTTTTAAAGTCTTAATTGTATTAATTATTAAAAAGTCCTAAGCATACGTACTGTATTTTACAGTTATCATCAGAAATACAGATTGCAAGGTCACAAGGACCTCTGCCGCAGCATCGGTCTGGACTCAACCAAATTACAGACCTCACACCTTGCAGCCAGACTCAACGGGTACCTGGTGGGAGTTGGTGGGAAGACGCAGTTCGAAAAAGAGGTAGCTCAGTTGGGACTTAGTGAAAAACAAGCGGAATACGTTAGACGTGAATTGGAACGCAATGAAGGAGGCGGGCTGGCCTGCTAGTTTTTTTTAAATTTTTTATTCAACAAAATAAATTATGCACAGTATCAGTTGTCGTAGATACATTTTTAATTCTTATAAAAAAGATTTGTGTTTGCTATGGAAACAAAAAGCAAAATTGAATTAAAAATTTCGTGCCTAGTATAACTATTTTGTAAAGTTATATAATAACGAGAAAGACACATTTTTTTGTATTAAATTCCTTCAATATCTAATAGTCGGAAAGTATAAGACAGCTGTGCATTTTGTAATCCATAGACAATTTTATTATTTCTTTATTTCATTCCATTATAAGTAGAGAAAAGCACGAATGTGTGCAATCGTTAATTTTAATTTAAAAAAAAAAACATTTTTCTCATAAATTTTACATTTAGTTAATTATAATATTTTTTATAAATAACGAAAAGGAATTTCAACAGTATATATCTGAAAAATATTGTTATTTAAAATAATGCTAAACTAAATAAATTAAATCTAATTATGTGAGATTTTTCTGTAGGTCTTTGTTAGGATCTTTGTTACAAACGTTTCATTTAATTGATACGAAAAATCATGTAACATGTAAGTTTAAGAAACAAACATATTTTACAATAAAATATACATAGTTTTATTCTCCTTTATATCATACTTTCTAATAACTATATTTTTTTTTAAATCAACTACACAACTATATTTATTAAAAAACAAACTTGTAGTCTGGGAAAGAACATCTACCAATCGAATGAAACCTCATTCTTCAATAAGGTTATGCCTATATATATAAAAGAAAGTCGTGTTAGTTACACTATTTATAACTCAAGATCGGTCGAACTGATTTAGCTGAAAATTGATGGGGAGGTAGCTTAGAACTAGGAGACGGACATAGGAACTTTTTCATCTTGTGTGCATTTTTTTATTCCGCGCGGACGGAGTCGCGGGTAAAAGCTAGTATATATATATAAGACCGATCGAAGAATATCTAACCCGGTCAAAAGTCGAACTAAAGATAGCTTACTAGCGCCCCTCTGTCAAAAAACTGTCACTAGGTTCTTTCCGTACTATAGTTGTCATTTTATAATTTTTCTTTTATGCAATTTTCCATGCCTATAAAGGTTTCACATATTTTTGACAGAACTAACCGCGACAGTAACGCCTCTCTTCAGACCAGATATCCTTGTTTGACTATACATTCAGTATTTCAAAGTTTTCTACCAAAAACACTATAGTGAATTAGTAAAGAAAAAAATTAAACACTGTTGTCTTGACTGAGCCTATTCTTTTCATGTCATTGTGCGTACATCAGTCATTATAAAACGCAGTGGATCAGTATCAGTTTCTCAGCCAAGATAAAGATAGATTTTGTAAATAGTAATCTAGATTTTTTGATGCCAAGTGATTACGCAGTCGACCTAGTGGTAAGTGATTGGTTCGACTCGTGAATGATGATGAATCTAGAGAAATTAGCACAAGGAACTTGCGTGATCCATGTCAAACATTGCCATCTATCGGCCACAATAGTTATCAATTAAATATTAACGAAAACTACTGATAGATGGCACTGGAAACATTTACGCTAATGATCTATGACATCTGTTTTAAATTATTGTGGATAGGTGTCGCTTTCTTGATATTCAATAGTGCATTTAATGCACGTAAACGTAATACGTTTGAATTTGAAATTAATTTTTCATTATAAGTTTATTTCCAACGAATTTCCGTATAGTTGTTTTATTTTCCTTTAAAATAAATTATGTTTTTTTTATAATCTTAAACAAGAGGCAATTCTACAGTTTGAACCATGGGTAATCCCCCGTCGAAATAAGATAGTTCCACCAGTACAGTACCGTAACATCCTTTTAATCCATTTGCATTATACCTGCCTACTAAAGGAGTTTTCTACATATGGAAAATAGAAAGCTTCACGTTACCGGTTTGTCAAATTTAGTAATTAATTTAAGTGAAAACGAACAGGTCACATTATTTGCATAGCTATAATTTGTTTCTGTCGTATTAAAACAATATTAAACGAATTTTGATACTTTAGTAACTTATGTTCACCAAAATAGTACCAAAGTGTCTGGACAAACCCACGATGGGTTTATAGACATTTTTATTGTAATTCTGTATTTTGTACCCTGTTTAATATAAATAAATAAATAAAATAAATAAATGTAGTTTGTCACAATGAGTCAGCCTTGGAATGATTCAGGTCTGACTGCTGTACCACAAAAGGATTTGATAAAATTGAGTCAGAGTCACGAATATGACGGTAATAAACATAACAGTAATAATTAACAGACATTAATGATTTCAATAGGACTAAGAATTTAGCGTGATACGATTTTCTTCTATCTCTTAGACATTACCAGAAAATTTTCCAATATTAGGAGGAAGTAAAGAGACAGCACTTGTCGCTTTTCTTACATATAACATTAAAAGGGATATATGGAGTTATGATGAATGTAATTTTAGCCTTTAACTTAATACGTAGTGCAGTGTAAAATGAATAACTTATTGCACAATGCGCAGTTTGTTTTCAAGCTCATTGTTGTTTGGTGCGTGCGTGCGGAGCGTTACAATTACGATTTGCTTCAAAACAAATGAAGAATTCTTATTGTACTCCAACATTCATTATCATTTATTGATAACTATGCCTTGATAGAGTAAAAATAATTTCTTTTTGTTAAAAAAACGTATTATTGAAATAACAATAGTATTAATATTCTAGAATAATACACAATTCACCTAATATTAACACATTCAATGCCACCGAATCGCCTTATTTCACATGGTTGTTGGGCGTGTTAAGAGCCACCTCTTTGTTATTGTGAAACCGGTATACATGTTTGAAATTAGATTCTTTATTTGGAATAAACATTAAAAAAATAACGGCTGAGGTGACTAATGGTTTAGAAGATGAAGAAGGTAAGTAGCAACACAGTTTACTAAAGGGAAGGTAAAAGAAGGGTGTCTTCGAGAAAATAAATTGGAAATCCATGCTCTAGAACAGGGATCCCCAAACTATTTTGGACAAGTGACCCCCTTTGCCAAAATGAATCGTTACCACAGACAACCAAATTACCTACTTTTAAGATCAACTATTGTTATTATTATTATTTTTCATTCTAACTTAGGTCAATAGGAGAAGACAGAGTGAGAATTAGCAATGGATTAAGGTCCATATCGACCACGTTGGGAATCCCCGCTCTAGAAGTAAGACAGTAATATCTTAGCAGTAAATTAGAAGTTTTAGTAACAAGGATAATATGTTTACGAACAAAAACATATACTAACATATTTATCTTTAAATGCAGTCACGCAAAGGAAATAAAAGTATATTGTTTGTTTAAACTCTGATATTTAACACTGGCAGCGTTGTTTTTGAAATTAACAACAAAAATGCGCAATCAGTTTAATGTCTACGGATATGTGGTTTCAAATAAAATTTTAATGTTAAATTACGTTTAATTATTGCCCACAATTTAACATAATTAGTTACATATTCTGACTACAATAAGTTCTCCGGTTTCCATTTTAAATATTAGGTACGGCAGGTTTTTCAAACTCTTGACTGCAGTACGGTTTCATTATTAGGGTAAAGGTTCCAGAGCTTGACTACAATTTAATAGAAAGTTTTGTGTCTTTCAATGTACCTACAAGTCTACTGGAACTGGTTTTATTAAATCATCAAAACAAGATGCTTATAAGTACAGAAATTGTGTACTAGTATAGTTGTGTGTAGAATAGTGTAATAGTGCACCACTATGAGGAAACAATTCATTTATTTAATCTTTTCTGTATAGAACAAAAGTATTTCGTTAGTTTGCTGTCACCTGATATCGCTAAAATAGTTGATTGACCGCAACTCATTATCATCTGCAGTAACTTAAAAGGTTGCAGATGCGTTGCCTACATTTAAAGTTCACCCTACTACTTAACCTTTTAAGTCCTTGTAGTCTTCAAATTACATTAAGTTAACGTTTACCCGGTGTTTATCGTCAGATTTCATGTCCATTTGCGTCAGTCGTCAATATTCAAAACAAAGCAATGAACAAGCATCTATTGTTGTTTTATATTTATTTATTGTTGTATAATTAAATTATTATGTTTCCAGTAGTAAGTTTTATTCGATAAATGAATTATGGTAAAATAATCTAATAAATAAATTTATTAATTTACACAGTAACTACAAAATTACAAATTACAACACATTACAAACAACTTAAGATCAGTAAACTTGATATAAATATATTTTATTAATTAATTTAAACCAATCATTTCCTAATCACAAATAAATGTTGTTTGGGTTTAGTTTATTTGTATAAACTACGTAAATAATTTTATTTATAACTTAACGAGTGAACAATATAATGATGACTCATAGAATTGTTTGTACCCAATAACATATGTGATAAACCAATCTGAAAGGTTACGAGTTATCTTTTAAACTTATTTTGTAATTAAACAAATATGATTCTGGAAAAAATCTTAAATAGTGAGTATTTGAAAAGTTAATGTACGTATCTAAATATTAAATTTAACTAGAAAGATCATCAATATTTATTATCCTAGGTGCAAAATTGACTTTTTGTTTAGGTGGCTATGCGCCTAGCATCTCTACTGTACCTTTATTATGTCACATTTCCTGATAATTTGTTCAATCCAATTGGGTTTAATATTTGAAATGGGTCAACAACTTGTTATTAATTATCAGGTACAGTGACCACTCGTCCGCTACAGAGCACAGGATAAGGTAAGTCGCCAATCATACAATTGAATCTGATCGTTCTGTAACTGGACGCGAGTCCTGTCTTCAGTGCAAGTGCACCGAGTTAGCACCGGTAGTAGCTTCAGTTAACAAGATAATTCTCTGGGCTCAAAGAGTTTATTGTGTGGAGACATATATCCATGGGTGTCCACTATTGTTTTTTTTTCAAACAGATGAAATGTATCATAAATCATAATAGTTAAGAAGTGACGACTGAAATAACGGAAGATTGATTTAAAGTGACGAAGACCTACGTGACTTGATAAGACGAGATGAGATACTGTTGAAGTGGAATATTACTTATATATTTTGTACAGATGTTTTGGCAATGTAAACACATGAGCGTCTACCATAATTTAACTGTGGTAGACGCCAGCACAACATCTATTGCACAAATTGGTCATCTCGCTCGGTGCAATACTACGACCACACAGAAGACAGAAGTGAAGTGAAAGCAATCCCGCATTGCGTCTGATGAGTGTGGTGTCGGAGGCTTAATATTGATCTTCTTTCCCGTCCTACTCTTCTTCTTATAAGAAAACATAAGAAGAGGAAGTGAATTTGACGTAAGATGGGACGCATCGGAAGGGGAAACATTCTCTTTCTGTTTGTATAATTTAACGTGTACTGTTATTCTTATCTTATTAATATTTTAGTTACATTAAGAAGGTACCCACGTCACAATCCGACGGAAATACTGACGCCGTTAACTTGTTCTAATCCTGGTTTTGATTCGTAATATGAATGATTCATTACTAATATTGTTGTGTTATAAATTATTGCCTTAGGTCTTTAAATAAACAAGTTTATTCCTAATACAAATTAGGCACGTACGTAGGCGTCAAAATGCCAAAACGTGAACTTTGTTTTACATTTTAAGTGGTATCAAAAACGTTATTTGCCGTCGGTTTCCATTGCTAGAATATAACAGGCGAGAAACTCAACGGTTCAACACACCCTAGGATGTCCATGACTCTTAATACCATACAAGTTCATGGTTCACTATGGGAGATCGCTTAGTGTATTTTTACACTTAATCTATACTAAGGAAGATCACTTAATATTTCTGAGGGCGCCAGTTACATTGGTATTCCATTGCCTCTTTGTGCTTTAAATACCTAGTACAAAAAGCATACTTCAAGTACGATCTTATTTATACCAGTCGTCAATCAATGTGGTCCAGTTCCGTCACATTTGGTCGAGCTATAATAGAGACTTCGTGTATTACTTGGCAAAGAGACGTGTATCTGATCGCGGGCCAAATCATTTATCATTACGTCACTGATACGCACAATGACTTGGCACCTACAGTGGAGCGTGCTCTGATTGATAACAATTGCTCGAAAGAGGCAAAATACGTTGTTATGACCCTTTGATTTCGAACAACTGAACATTATGTTGCCGTGCAGTTTCCATTTTCGAAACAAAAACGTACTAATCTAATTAAATAGGTAGGTAGGAGTAGAAAGATATCACAGGAGGAAGAAATTGAGAAGGTGGATTTTTTTTTCTAAAGGTGGTAAACGAGCAAACGGCGAAGCGACACCTACACACAGACATCAGCATTTGCAGAAGCGTTGTCTACTTATAATCAAAAAGAGAAGCGAACGCACAGAAAGGCGATATTTCTCCTTTCTATGCGTCCCCTTTTCCGCCATATCCACTTTCCCTTCCCATTCTTTCGTAATAAGAAAAGGGTGAGAAGGGAAAGAGGACAAATTAGGCCTTCGGTCTGCACACTCATCAGACGAAACGCGGAAATGCTTCCACTTCACGCCTGTTCGTGTGGTCATGGTATTTCATCGGTCGACCCGGCCCATTCGTGCACCCAACAAATATTGTTGCGAGATCTACCACTGTTAAATTTAAAATCGCATTACTAATATAATTGACGTCATAGCATCGGTTTTATGTAGCTACAGACTACGTATTGGTTCTATATTGTACTTCAAATTATTCCACAATGTGTTATTGTGTATCACTTAACGCTATGACTAAGTAATTATGAGTTTACTTGTAACATGATACTGGTATTTAGTATCATCCGACTAATGTGTGCAAATGTTAACCGCTTAGAATTGTGTTCGCGTCGGTTTTGAAACATAAAGACAGATTTAAACTCGAACAAAGCAAACTTAATCAATTCGTTATATTTATTACGAGATTTGACAGAAATAAATATATTGAGTTAGATAGAACTGTTTAATACATAGTTTCAATACGGAAGAAGAAGTTTGTAATTCAGGGAAATTAAAATCGTCTGACTATGTTATATCAATGCGTTGTGAATTAAATTATGACAAACTTGCTTTTACCCGCGACTCCGTCCGCGCGGAATAAAAAAAATGCACACAAGATAAAAAAGTTCCTATATCCGTCTCCTAGTTCTAAGCTACTACCCCATCAATTTTCAGTCAAATCGATTCAGCCGTTCTTGAGTTATAAATGGTGTAACTAACACAACTTTCTTTTATATATATAGATTTCAGTTTTCATTTAAAAATATCTGCTCAGCTGTCATTATTTGTTATTATTTTGGGTCAAACTGTAGCACTTCAAACTATTTATTACTGTTTTTGTTTTGATAACAGAGCCGGATCTTTTTTTGGAATTCTGGCGTACGTTCAAAATAGCTTTACTTAATGATTAATTATATAATTCAATTTAGATTTCGGTATAAAGGTTACAAAATGCTACAGAATATCATATCTTGGTTGTATCTTGAATTTGTTACTTTTAAATTGAGATTTAATAGTAATAGATGTCTTCCAACTTGTTCAATTCCACTCTTTGTGTCGCCGTTCTGGTGGAAGACGTCTATGTGCGTAATGGACACACAGATGATAAGACTATGTAATTAGCTGAATAAAGGCTATTTTTATAATTATACAGTAATAATCTTGTTCATAAAAAAATGAATACTAAATTTTATTATCTGCAGATTATCTATTATCGGCATCTGCAGATGTTTTTAAGTAATAAGACGTCAATAAAATTATATTTCTAGCGTGGATTCATACATGACCTTCAGCGTAGTGTAATTAACTATTTTTTACAGACCGTACATAAAGTTGAGTTTTTAAAAAATAGCGTTATCACGCCAATATTCATAAAAATGTTTAGAATGTCATGTTTTTGAGGTTCCTTACTTCCAAAAATTATACTTGCAAATCTATAACCAATAGGTGACGTAAGGTATTATGAGATTCAAACTTTATGACAGTAATGTGTTGTGCTCACATGCCTTTACCTCCCTCCGATACGTAAAAAATGCTTTCTAAGTAGCGTTTAGTGCGATGTTTCGAGCCGTTATAAAGTTTGCATGGCATTGTACTTGAGTATCCTTCCACGGCTAGCAGCTAATGACCGGTGCTTTCTGAGTGCGTTTGCACTAAAAGATTCACACGTAATCGCATTGCTCCCATCACACAATCTAATCTAACACTTAACATATTTTTTCTTTTTTTTATTTACATATCATTATATTGAAATGTTGTATTTTATAGTTGGAATCCACTATTATCAAAATATTTCATTATAAGTAAAAGCATATATTAATAGAGAAATCACATGATATTAAAAACATTAGATAATTTTAAATTAAAACCTTTATGTATATAAAAATTTCAAACACTAAGGTTGCTAGCGAAAAAGGACCATGATCATATCTTAATAATATTATAAATGCGAAAGTTTAGATGGATGGACGGATGGATGGATGGATGGATGGATGGATGGGTGTTTGTTTGAAGGTATATCCGGAACGGCTTATTGGATCTTGATGAAATTTGGCACAGATGTAGAACATAGTCTGGAAAAATACATAGGCTAACTTATTAAGTTTATTTTTTATATCCGTGCGGATGGAGTTGCGGACGACTGCTAGTAGAATCTAACCCATTTATAATCGAATAACGTTTAAATTGGTGGCAAATGACTATATCCCTAGTCTACTACGTAGGTTAGTATACGCTCTGAATCTTTCTCTTTCTTTCATATATTATCCGTCTCTTTCTTTCGTTTGTCAGATGTCAGTTGGAAATTAACATGTCTTAAATAGTTTGTTTCAAGAAACCAGGCGCTAAGTCATTATAGATATAATTAAATTAAGATAATCTTAATAATCTGTAATTGCAAAGGACAAAATAATGTCAATGTTACATATTACAACAAGGGAGCTTTTGTGCAGGCGACTGTCGGTTACCAAGGGACTATTAACTGATTTCTTGTCCCAATCAAGCTGCGTTACAGAGGGTCATTGTACTTTAACTAACAATCTGTATTGATATCCGTCAATGATCGTTTAAAAGACAGTCTATTGACTACTGTGACTTTGTAGAATGACAGTTATAATCTATACAAATTAATAAAATTGCCGTGTCCGTTTGTAATATCGAAAAAATAATTTTATTTCGTACACATGATGTATTTGCGTAGAGGGTAACGAAAAACAGATTTTTTAAATTTTTGTCCGTCTATATATTTGTGCCCACGGTCGCGTTTGTTCCGGGTAATCTCCGGAATGTCGGGACCGACTTTGACGGGACTTGGATGGAAAGTTACCTGATGCACGCGGGCATGTTATAAGCTAATACACTTTTTTCTTAATACTGCACTGACGAAGTCGTAGGCGACCGCTAGTTCGACATTACCAAAAAAACTGGCAGTAGTGACTTCCATGTCTTTTCCCTATGTTAAGTTCTCTTTAGCAATTCCCCCTTTCGGAATTGGTAGACAGTATGATCCAGTTGAATGACAACATTTGTAGGTTTTTCTTATATTGAAAATTGTCCAGCATTGTATGTCTAACATTGGTAAGTTGGACAAATTGTATTCAATTAAAGTTATCTTTGTATAAACTGTAATATTAATCCATACCTTGGTTTTACAAAACCAGGTTTTTCAGCAGTAAAATTCAAATTTAGATGGACATAATAGTTTCCTTTAAGAATAGGGAAAAAAAAAATTACCCAGTATTTTTTTACCACGCCATTATACGTTGTTACAGTTTTACGCTACTAAAATATAACTTTCATGATCTTTTTACGGCAACATGAAAAGATAATTTTAATTACAACGATGATTTTTTAATTCCAGCTCGATTATAAATCTCGAAATATTTGCAAATTATTAAGTGGGCGTTTTTATTCAACGTAAACCTAAAAATAATTACAGATAAAGTTGCACATGCTTCAATTTTAATTTATCGATGTTTCCTATGTTCTCGAACTAAAAGTTGATGTACTTTTAAGAAGATATAATATATAGGTACATATTTATTAGCTAAAACGATACCTCACTATGTATATAAAGAGCCTAAACGATGACTATAAAACCGACATTTTATAACCAGTATATAATTGCTGCCATACGTATATAGCCAATTTGCGTTTATATATAAACTAACGGAGAATTACATCTATCGCCATCTGTTTACAATTTAACTGCTAATTAACTTAATAATTAATTAAATAAGTTATTAGTAGTTACATAAATATAAATCATACAAGCGGCTAGAAAGCAATCTGCCTGGAGCTACGCATGTCAACTGATAAGGAAAATTTCAATTTGCACAGTGGAAAGATTATTAATACAGTCAAACCTGTTAAACGTGAGTCCAAAGGACCGCGATATTTTTCTCGCTTTTAGAGATTTCTATCTAACCTGAGTTTTTCGCTTATGGATGTCGCCGTCGGGACCGGATAGAAATTTCTCCCTTATCCAGGTTCGACTGTATACTATACCGTCGGTGTCAATTTTTTACTGGATTTCACTAGAGCTAAAAGAATAATATTTATAAGTAACATTTGTTAGTAAATATATATTGAAAATATCAATTTATTATTGTGATATTTCAGATTTTATGACAAAATAAGACATGCTTTAATTCATTTACAATTTTAAAAAAATGTACTTAAAGTTTATTTAATAGTGTAAAGGAATTCAAATACCTTGTGACACCCACATATGGGCCTCAGTTTCATGTCACTTCCGGTTCATTAAAGGTAAACAACAATTCATTGACCCCTAAATAAACAATATATTATTTAACAATGTATATTAAAACTTACTTGTTATTGTATTGAGTTGGGACAACCATAGTGTCACTACTGCATCTATTTATTTAGACTTAATTGTTGCTAAATTCAATCTAAGTTCTAAGTAAATATTCGTCACCCCATTGATGTAGTAAGTAGAACGATAAAATAAGTACATAATAATACATATCATAACGTACTTTTCCTTAAAGGTTATTTATATAGAGACTGGTCAAAATATAATTATTTAATTTTTTACTCCGCCCGCGACTTCGTCAGCCCAGAAAAAAGTAACCTATAATACCCCGCGTGCATCAGCTACCGTCAAAATCGGTCCAGCCGTTTCGGAGATTACTCGAAACAAACGGGGAACACACACAGAAAATTTTAAATTTAAAAAATTGGTTTTTCATGTGTAAAATACATGATTTTTTTCTTTATAACATCCTGACACTCTAATTTTATTAATATGTATACATAGAAAAATATAATTATGCACTTACTTGCTATTTCAATAAGGAAAATTTCTAGATTTTAACAAAATTGTGTGTTTTAAGATACCTTGTACTGAAGGTTGCTCGTGACATGAATGTAAAGGTACTAAATAATTTAATGCTTCGTTAAAAGATGCTAATAAAGAATAGTAATAAAGTAATTCTACGTAAACCTTATGATAAACTTAGACAAAAAAGTACTTAGCGTATATTTCAATGTATTGGGAGTTGGGAAGAATTTCATTCTTCATTTATTCAGAAACATTTTTCGCAGTTTATGTTTAGATGATTTTAAATAGATACAATTTCATCCATGAGTGTCTTCCAAAAATCAAGAACATAGAAGGGATTAGATACGACTTTACACAGATATTGTGACAGAGCAAACGGTTATGCTCAACAATAAAAATTCCTATTTAAAAGTTAAAAGCCGTCAAATTCACTTGAAACTCTTGTGGTCTTTTTTTATTGCTCGTTTTCATCAAGATATTTCGAACTCCATATGGACAGTAAAAGAATTGATTACACTTTCTTACTAAAACGCTTTGGGCCAAGTTCATTGGCCAAGTCGTAAAAGACTTCAGGTTACCTCGAGAATAAAAAAAGAGTGGAAGTATTGTATATCAAATTCTTTCGTGAAATATTATCATTCTATGAATAGCATGTAGATTAAAATATTTTGGGTAGGCGTTACTAAAATAAGATGTCATGTAACTCCATGAGGTTTTTTAAAATAGGATTAGGTACTTAGTGAGTATTACATTAGGCTTAAAGCGAGAGGATGGAGGATTTTTGGTAGATTTCGTTGATTCAGTCATTGTTGCATGTTCACAACAAATATAGCATAATGTGTAAATCTAATAATCGACCAATGATGATCCTAATATCATTCGTAAATTAATTTGATTATAACACGAAGAAATTCTTTTAGAAGCTGTATAATTCAATTGCCCTGTTCAGAGAGTAGATGTTTTTTATACAGCTATGAGAGCGCCTTGGAAAAAAAATCCATTGTTCACTACTATGCAGAGTAACCTTTTTGTACTGAAATCCTTTGTTTTTGAAACACGTACTGCGATACTCTATGGAAGATTACATATGATCTTACTAACACTTTAATAGCAAAAAAACAGTTTGTGTAAAATTACTTTAATCTCACGAGCATCTTGTTTTTTTAAGGGTATTATCGGGTATTGGTGGATAATATTTGGAAAAAGCCGTGTGAAATAATTACAGTTCACTAACGGTTGGTTTGAATTCATAATATAAGTTCTTTACTAAGAAATATTTATTTATGTCACTACGAAATGAACTACTTTTGTATTCAATTATTTATGTTTAATTTGTAAGATGGGAACAAATTATTAGTTGTCTACTATTATTAATATTATCGAAGTTCGCAGTAAAATGTACATTGTAACAATGCTGTATTAGAAATGTTATTTACGTAGATTTACGATGTTTGCGTACGTTTACAGTTAATGCTGGTTAATTACACATTTCTTGATAAATGAATTGAGTTTATATTGATAAATGTAAATATGTGTTTTACTTAAAATAATTATTATTTATAACAATACATTGTTTAACTATACAATACATTGAAATTGGAACAACGTGCGTGGAAACTTTTCTGTATAGACTAAGATCCCGTTGTCGCCAGATTGACGTCGTTTTTACAAGACAGCGGCTTTCACATTGAGTTATTACTTTTTTTAGAAGTTACAAAATATTCCACACTCTATTGTGGCTCAAGTAGTGCATGGAGTTCTAGAAAATAGTTATGACTTGTTTCTTCACTTGACTTGCGTTGAAGCTTAGATTACGATATTGTCATCGAATGACAACAGCCGGTCCGAACCTTGTAACCGAATACGATGTCGAAATCGTGCGACACTGTATTGTCATACGATAATGTATTGCGTCACAACTCGCTATGCATTATCTTTAACTCACTAAAGCCCAGTTAATCTTTGTAGTGACTACTTATAAATAAAGGATAATCTCTTCTATTAAAAGACAAAGAATATTCCGGAACACTGTTTGAAAAATTCCAGTGACTGGTCAGTCAGCTAGGAAAGTCTCAGATTCGTTCAATTTAGGCTGAACCTAATATTAGATTCTTAAGATCGATCGGTTCTCTCTATTGGCATTGCGATCCTTATATTATTTAAATTGAATTCAGATTTTAATTGTAAGCACTATCAAAGAGGTTTTACTAATAAAAGCGTATTAATAGAGAGGGGCTTATCGTTTGTGGAAACACAACGAAGCTTTTGTACGGCGGTCACGACAATTCTAGAGTGTAGAGGTCATCCGCCAGCCGGAGTCAATTGCTTCCTTATTTAGACGACATCTATTTGCTTCTGAACTGAATTGATTTACCTAAATGAAAATATAAAATGATATTCAGTAACATTCGGGCTCTCGATTCTGAATTTTATGTTGCAGATAGACTGATTATGAAACCCAAAGTGTCTATTTTAGGTCCCATTGCTTTTCTTCTACAGAGTGTGTCTGTCAGGGAAGTACAGTCAGGCTTATAATTTTTCTAATCAAATGTTTCTTGTTTATTTATGTATCAAAGCGAGTGAAACATAAGCGTACTGCTTGAGATAGAAATATGTATAACAATCTTTAGCTGCTACTTTTTTTAAAAACACTTTCATGATGAAAATCGAATGTTGATTTATCAAGAACATGTTTAGTCTTTAAAAAGTGTATCACAAAATAACATCATAGACTATAAGTGCATCACGAATGAGATAGATGCCGAGCACATGGCTACACCTTGAACATTTTCGCTAATGTAAAGCTCTTATAATATTCGAATGTATTTTTAAACTTGCACTAGAATATTTTTATCTATTTCACTTTGCCTGGTTTCCTTTAATAAATTTTAGTTTTTATTTCAATCACATGAACTGTATAGTTGTGTTCTTTTAGTAGTGTTTCAAACGTCACATGGAACATCAAATGATTTGCAACGTTAAAGGTCATTAAATGTTATAACAACATACATAGAATTAAAATTAATAACTATACAACAGACAGGGTTTTTTGTCGAAACATCGATAGCGACAAATTTGGTTATTTGTAAAAAATATACAGAGTTTAATTCGCTGCAAAGAACGAAGCAAGTTCTACCTCTAAATTAAGAGGCCACTGTACTTTTTTATATCAAAAGGTGGTAAACGAGCAAATGGTCACCTGGATTCGCCGAAATAGCGAGGCGACCGTTGCCCACTGACATTTGCAAATGAAGATGCGTTGCCTACATTTATTCAACGGAGAAGGGGATATTTTCCCTTCTTATGCGTCTCCTCTTTCGCCAAATCCACTTCCCCTTCCCATTCTTTCCTAATAAGAAAAGGGTGTGAAGGGGAATAGGACTAAAATTAGGCCTTCGGCACCCGGAATTGTTTCCACTTTATGCCTGTCTTCTATGTGGTCGTGGTATTTCACCGGGCGAGCCGACTAATTCGTGCAACAGATGTTGTTGCTGGCATCTACCACTGTTAAACTGTACACTGTACTTATTACTTTTAAATATCCTTCCTTGTAACTCTGGCTATTTGTCAAAAGTGAGGTTAGGCTCTAAAACAAACAGTAATCAGTTGTTTGTGAAAGCGTCGGGCACATCAGTGAATTAATTGTAATAATTCTTTATTGACAAAGCGATATTGATGACATTAAACAAAAACATGTTAACATGTTCATAATAATGGATAAAGAAGAATGGAGGGAAACCTGCAGACACAACTAACAGACGTTTCATCATTTTACTATTATAAACAATAAATCATCATTAAATATATTTCGATTTACGTCAATATAATGGAGCTACATTACATAAATAAACAATAAGAAAAACAGAAATTCCAGCTACGTTATAAGATATATCCTTATTTCCATTTATTATTTACTAGCTTTTACCCGCGACTCCGTCCCCGCGGAATAAAAAATAGAAAACGGGGTAAAATTATCCTATGTCCGTTTCCTGGATTTAAGCTACCTGCCCACCAATTTTCAGTCAAATCGATTCAGCCGTTCTTGAGTTATAAATAGTGTAACTAACACGACTTTCTTTTATATATATATAGATTTATTTTTAAAAGACATTGCCTGGAAATTTTATAAACAATACAAGAAAATGAAATGTAAATTAGGATCCATCGAGTTGAATTTTCAAATACTGAGGGCAACTATAACTTTGTAAACTAAATTTTCCATAATTGTATGTTTTTAAAGTACCTACTGGATGGCGGCCACAGACAGGTCGACGCAGCGTGGGCAGGCCTCCCGCAAGATGGACCGATGATCTGGTCAAGGTTGCGGGAGTATCCTGGACGCGGGTTCCACAGTACCGATCATCGTGGTGATCTTTAGGTGAGGCCAATGCCCAACAGTGGGCGTTACTTGGCTGAAAAGAAGAAGAAAACGATGAAAGTATATATGTATTTTTGTAAAATAAAGAAATCACAAAGCTGAGATGCGAACACACAAAAATAACGATGTTATTTTGAAAACAATTACTAAAAATAAAAATTGGAACAGAGTGCATCTTGAAAATTTACTTCAACGTTTACAATGTCAAGTACAATCAATTTTCTAAATATACGTTTTATGTTGGTTGGCCTTTGAAAACAAAGCGACGCATTTCGGTGAGCAATATCTTTTTTGTTGGTCGGTGCAGAACTGCGTAGGTATTATTGTTTTTGTTGACATAATATAAATTATAACTACCTAAAAGGTGAGAGAAATGTGCCTGGACCGCGCCAGATGGAAATCCGTAATCTCGTGCGTGTGTACTCATGCCTGTACCCCTCTAGGTTACGGGTACGAGTTGTATTTAGAAAAGCACAACAATAAAAATATTTTTGTTAATATTAATTTAACCTTTATCACGATGACGCAAGGTTGTGTTTAGTATTAAACTTGAAAGCATGAAAATAAAACAAATAATGACAAGTCTGGCTTTCATCGATCTTAACGATCGTCGACTTCTTTTAATGAATATTGATTGTCACAAATTGTAGAAAAAAATCAATGTGTAATGCATATATGTTTTTGTACACGCTCATATTTGTACGTTAAACTATTACAATTCTTTGTCACCGTGAGTTTCCATTGCCGAAGCATGCATATTAGTTTTTTTTTTCACAAAGAAAGAGATTGAGGGAATATTTTAATGTTTCGGCAGTGGAAACAATCGGAGATACAAAAAGTGACTGTTTATTCGAAATTTTTGCTGTGAAACGTAACAAAAGATATCAAGCATTGAATACAAACTGAGTCATAAGTAATCAGCAAACGCGCAATGGCAACTGACGCGCACAACACAACGGCCAGTGCTCAGTCAGTACGCGTGCACCCGCGGCCGAGTGCGGTCATACTCGTCGTGGCTTCTAGCTATTTTCAACCAAGGCGCACAAAATTATCGATAAGCCGGCAAACTTCGTTCGTACTCGCGTCTCGCTGCACGTTTCGTGTATTCACATCTTATCAGTACCTTTATTCGATATTGTTACGGTTAATCAAATTGCAAATTGGCGTGTGACGGATGACTGAGGTTACGTTTTCGAAGTTCATGTGGGAGCGCGAGAAAGAAGGGCGTGCAATGGAGAGCTGTTACAAATTGTACACATGGATCAACCATACAATCTTGATGCTGTTGCTGCAGATATTCTGGAAGATGAGCCAGATATCGGACTATTTTAAGGAAAAGTAAGTGAACGTTTTTGTGCACAATAACAGCTGTGGTGTCAAAATATCGTCAGTGTCGTGTTTATTATTCTTGAGTTTTGACTTTCTGTCCAAAGGTCGTCAGTTGGAATTCCATTTGGTGTTGTTTTCCTCATAATTAATTTTATTGTTACGGCGAATTGCAAAAATTTGGTCACGTTGTAAGGCACCAAATCATGTTTTGGAAGCTATTATTGATATAATTGCATATTGCGACATCATATTTTTTCGTAATTTAACTATTAAATATAATTAAAATTAACGAAAATAGAAAAAATACAATGTTGATTACAA